>NW_026267104.1:4125686-4250686 GCF_014633365.1 Diospyros lotus | reverse complement strand
CTCACTAGCATTAGCATGTGCTCTTACTTATTTTGTTGAGTTATTTAATAGTTTTATTTTTTAAAGTAAAAGTGTTTAATAACGAAACATTTTAAAAGTTTAAATGCCACACGACTCTTTTAATAAAGTTATAAGTATTTTTATATGTCTCGAAAGACATAGTTTAGTGGTCTGGATGAGCATGGAAAAAGACTTTTCATCCTCACGTTTGCAGTGTACCAGTGTTTGAATCTTAACTGTTGCGATTCTCTAATTTATATCCTTTATTGAAATTGTGAGACCGAATAACGGAAATGTCCGTAATGAAACGTCATCTAAAAAAATATATATTTTTTTATATTTTCACTCAATTATAACAAAGAATGGTACGTTATTGATCCCCATGGGACTATAGAAAATAAAGTTTGGAAAACCTAATAAATTCTTAAATTAAAGATGAGATGTTAATATTTTATTAATTAACCTTAAGATCCAAGAATTAATTCCATCAAAATGTAACAAACAAACAACCAACCAAATGAGCAAATATAAATAAAAGAATCCTATGGTTTTGATGAAAATCATATTACCTCTTGTGGGAACCCACGTGTACAATGACTCACGTACATTTGGACTTTGCTTCAACCACAAGGCAAAGCCACTTTAATAAAAATGAAAAAAAAAAAAATAAAAACTCTCTTCTACTCTATCTCTTTAATTTTATTTTATTTTTTATGAAACTGTTATATTATCCAAATCAAATAATATAATGTTTGTCCAATACGAACAAAATTAAAGAAAATGCATGAACTCCACCCCTTATATGCGGGCGTCTTCGAGTGATTAATGTTTCCTTTCAAATATTAAGTGCAATACTTTTATTGATTCCTTACACTAATATAAAATATTATCATTATAAATATCAAACTTAAATATCTGAACAATTAATATTCCGTGGCCAAAAAGTGAGGTTAGAGTAGAAGTAGAACACAAGCAGCAACCTTACACCTAACGAATAATTTTTTTTTCTTTTTCTTTTTCCTTTCCCGGAAAATTCTCCGAGAAAGGAAAGTGAAGGAAAGAAAATGGAGTTAGAATCTAATCCGTGTGTGTCGCTGTTTCTCCCCGGCCTCGCTTACGCTTAACTTAGCTTAGCTTTTAAGCAGAGAAGGGAAGGGAAGGGAAGGGAAGGGGATCAGATCAGACGCTCAATCCATCAAAACCGCACTGCTTGTACGTTAGTGACTGCTTCCTTGGACTTATCACCATCGCACAATCCACCGATACCTGCCCAAAAAACACCCACCATAAATAAATAAATAATTATAAAATTATTATTCTCAAAATATAGTATATCTATTATTAATTAATAAAATTTTATTTTTTATTTATCCGTGCCCAAATTAAATTTTTAAGAATTTATGATCATACCCATATTTTTATTTTTATATTTTTTTATATGTGATCATTTAAATTTTTTATTATTTCAATTACACATTCTTATATTTATAATTTTTTAATTAATTTAATTTTTATATTTTTTTATGTGATAATATAAATTTTTTGTTGTTTTTATAACACCCTTAACTTAAAATTTTAAATTAATTTAATTTCGGTACTTGACCCGGTAAAAAAAAAAGGTTAAATTGAGTTGTCTTAGTTCATTTTTTTATATTAAAATATAAGAATTAAATTGAATTAAAAATATAAGCACAAGTATAATAATATAATTGAAATAATGAAAATAACAAAAATTAAATTAAAAATAAAAATATTAAATTTATATTAAATTTAAAATATAAATTTAGAGGTATAATTAAAATAATAAAAATAATATATATTTGGTGAAATTTATGGAATTGATGGGAATAACGGCTAGAATTTAGTAAAACGTGAGAAAGGTACATTCCGAGTAAGAATGAATGATGGGCAAAAGTGTGGAAAGGCTAACCTGCACGCCAGGCGAAGTGAACCCAAGAATCCGGATCTTAGCCCCGACATCGCCCAGTACTCGGAGCTCCACCCGGTCGTTGAGGGTGGCGTCCCGCACCAAGTCCGCGGCGTCGGCCTGCAGCAGATTCACCCGATCCACGACCACGGTGGTTTCTACCTGCTTAACGCTGTGCGCCGCCTGGTAGAATCCCGGCACCGCCGCTCGCCCCAGCGGCACGCCTCGGTACATCACCGTGAACCTCGACTCGCCGTACTTGATGCCCACCTTGTTGTCGTTCACGGCCGTGAAAAGCATCCGGATGCTCAGGGAGACCGCCGCCGAGGACGGCTGCGCCACGGCGGCGACGGCCGGGGCGGGGGTGGTGATGCCGACGTACTGGACGCTGACTTGCTGGAGGTCGAACTGGGGCTTCTTGGGCTTGACGGCTAGGACGACGACGAGGACGATGGCCAGGATGAGGAGGGCGATGAAGGAGAAGAGGAGGAAGAGACAGCAGCAGCAGCCCTTCAGGGAGGCCGACGAGGAGTAGGAGGCGGGGGGCGGCGGGTGGTAGTGGTGGCGGTTGTGGCGTGGCGGCGGAGGCAGACGGGAAGGGGAGCCGCCGGGGAGGTTGGCGGGGCGCGTTCTGGGCTCGCCGTTGATGGTGGGATGGGAGGACATTGTTGTGCTATTGTGCGCCTAGCCTGTTTTAGTAGAGGAGAAAAGCAGAAATCTGAGGATAACGGCCCCCACCCTCTCTCTCTCTCTCTCTCCCCTCAAAAGCAAGAAAACAACACGCAGGGAGTGACATAAAAGTGAGAGAGAGAGAGAGAGAGAGAGAAAAGAGTGATTGCTTTGTTGGTTGTCACCTGGTTGAGACGTTTGCTTAACAAATGAGGGGAGGGTACAATTGGGAAAGGAAATATCAACTCAGGGATAAAATTGGGATTTCATAAAAAAATATTTGGCGCTATTAGTAATTGAAATGCTATTGTCCTTTTATTGGATTTTGTTAAGAAAATTTATTAGAAATTATTAATACACAATTGTAATTAAAAGTGTTATAATTGGATATTCAAATAATATTTTTGAATATTTATAAGAATGCTAATTCTAGTAGATTTTAGATTATCAGGATAAATATTATTTTTAAAAATTGTAATTTTAATAGATTTTAAAAAACTCAATAAGCCTTTATATATAAATGACACTCATTCAAATGGAGATATGTCTTTAATATTGATTTCAATATAATTTTTAATATTTATCTTAAGTATTAGAGTGTTTGTAAAGGAATTATTCTACGTCCTTTGATGATTCTCTTTTTTGTAGATTCTAAACAACTTGATAATGATGTTTCACTTAATAAATTCATTATTATATTCGAGCGACAACATAGCATTAACTCTTAAATATTCAACCTTATCATTTTACTTAGTAAAAAAAATGTTAATAAATCCTAATCTTCAATCATGACATATTTTTTTTTTCACTATAGATGAAACTCTAACCTTCATCTATACTTCTATAATTTATAATCTATAATATTATATAAATAAATATTTTAGTGTTATAAAGTTTGTCAATAAAATATATTTTTTAAAATATCTCTTATGTTTTTTATTTAATTTTTTTTATTTTTAAAGATGAGTTAAGTAAAGCTCCACCACGTACTTAGACGAAACCTTACAATAGCTACGAGAGATAAATAATGTCCATAGACTCTACTACATAACGTGAAGGGTGGAGCACCAAATCAAGCTATATATGGCTCATAAATCCACACAAACACCACTCATGACGAGCATGATGTCAAAAATCTAGCTAGAGCATATCATTCGTATTATATTTAATATAAATATATAATATATCGATACATAAATTTTATTAAAAGTGTTATAATTGAGTGTCCATAGTTTTGAAAAACATATAGTAACAAAAGGTTAATGTTAAAAGAAGAGAGTGTCTTAAGAAAACTATTATTAAGGTTGAAAGGTGCACAAAATGAGATGATTAATGGGCCCCCATTGTATGAAAAATTGATAGGCTGGTATTGGGCCCTGGAGAAGGCCCAATATCCCTCCTCTATCGTCGGCCCAGCCCATCACATTGGCGCAAGCTACAGGAATTGAATGGTCCAGGAGCGGCCCTACTTTGCTTTATTTTGGCATATATATTTTATATAAATAAATAAAATTTTATTAAGTTATTTAGTTATTTAGTTATTTTGAGTTTTCGTGTAGTGACAGAAGTTATTTTGTGAAATTAATTATTTTTAAGAGGTCATGAGTTCAAATTTTATTTACGTATTTGACTATTATAATATATTTTTTAATTATTTCAGGCAATATGTTAAATAAATTGAGTTTATGTGTAGTGGTAGAATTTATTTTCAAAAATTAATTATTATTAATAGGTCGTGAGTTTAAATTTTATTAATGGAATTAATTTTATTTCTTAAAAAATGCAAAAAGGGTATTTTGGAAAAATACTTTATTAACAGAGACAAATATGGATGGCAAAGAATGTTGTAATGGAGATAATGAAAAAGAAAAGAAAAATCAGCAAATAATTGAAACAAACCAAACACATATTTAGTTATGACTTAATGAGATTAAACCATCTTTAATCTTTTGGTTTCAACCAATACCTTTATGAAACTAAGTTAATGGAGGATGGACCAAAGCTTTCAAGCTCTTTAATTAGTTGATTAAATGATGATTTTTTAGTCTAATCATTAAAGTTTGTTTTGATATGAGTATTTATAATAAGAGGTGACAGTTAGGTTTTTGTTTAGTTTATGGACTTAAGTTAGTTACTAGCTCAAATAAAAGATATGTAGTGAGCACGATGTATTTAATTGCTTTGTTTTTTGAAATGCAAAAATCGAGAAGTCCCTCTTGTGATGACTTTTGGTCGGAGTGTCCCGCTTTCCCTATAAATCGCAGTCCATCCAACTCGGGACTAGCAAGTAGGATAGGTCATGGGGTTGAAACTTGAGTTGTAGCTCCATGAATATATGTAGATAATCGACAACCATATAAAGTCAAACTCGAATTTATAACTTTGACTCCCAAACGTGTGCGATGGAGCATCTACACTACAAGAGGTTTTGTATTTAATTGCTTTACCTATACCTATAAGGACTTTGCCCTTTATATATGGACTAAGCGATGCTAAATATTACTTTTGAGATTTTAGATTTTGACAGTTACAAACTGATAGAGGATTTGTCAAGTCAAATTTAGGTAGTGACGAACCTACCAAATCTGTTTTGGATTCTTTGATACTAAGATTCGAAAGTTAATTAAATTTGCAGATTTATTTCTTAAATTTGGATAGGATAGAGTAACCCACGCCATTTTTTAGTTACTTGACAAATAAAACAAGTGACAAGTAAAAATTTATTACTCTTTTAAAAATAATGTAATAATTTTACCCTTTCAGGTTATCTCGCCACTAAATGGAACCCTAAATTTCATTAATATATATAGAGGCAATTAATACCCATAGCTAGGCTGCATCCACCTTCTTTGGCATTTAGCTTTAGCTGCAAAAGCCTATCCAAATAATGTTGTCTCAAGGCAAACTCATTTCTGGGTTAGTTTAATTTAACCATTAAACACCCAAAAGAACTTAATTAGCCGATAGTAATTAATGCGTACAAGTTAATTAGAATTAAACTTGATGTGAAAGTTCAACAATAATGTAATATATATATATATAGAATGTGTTAGTTAATTAAGTTGTATTATATTTGTTGTCACTCGAGCACAATAATGAATTTATCTAGTAGCTAGAAACGTCATCGTCAAGTTGCTTGAGTCTGCGAGAAAGAAAATGATCAAAAGGTACAAGAAAATTCCTAACGCAAATACTCTTATGTTTAAATTAAACACTGAACACACTTGAATATTGTATTGAAACCAGTATCAGAGTCATACATTTTTTTGGATGATAGCCTGTTTATTTATAGATAAGTATAGAGTTTTCCTAAATTTACTAGAATTAAAATTTTTTATGAATAACATTTATCCCAATATTTTAAAATCTTATTAGGATTAGAATTCTTTATGGTCTATCTTTTTTATATAACTTTCGGACAGATTTTTAAATGTTAGAATTATCCAGTTTGCACGTTGTACAAGACCACCCTTGAAAAATTTACACATTTTTACCTCAAAAAGTTATTTTGGTCTTTTGAACTTTTTTGATCTTTTAATGAGTTTTTACTCATGACACAACAATATTAATTAGTCAATTAGTTTATTAGTTTATCTAAATTTTCTTGATTTGTAAAGCTCATGCACTAGTTTTAAGGTTCAACAGATACATAGAAACTAATATAAACATTCCAAGTTCTAAGTTGTCGTGTACTGTTCCAAGATTCAAGAACTCCCATGAAATCACAGCACACAGAAGTACTCAACTAAATACATAGTACATAGGAAAACCAAACAATTAATGTCAATTTCGACATTAGTACTGTTTGTGTGTTTGTTAGCAACCCGCTGGAGTTGATCAAATTCATGAGAGGAAAGATCGATCATGACCATGCAAAGCAAAGAAAAATCCGGAGAAAATATAAAATTAGAACAAGGAGATCATAAAATTAATCTATTTGTATGGATCAAAAGTGATTGATATGTAGATTAAGGTTGTTTGCTTCAAGGCGAATGCCTTGAAGAAAGGGACTCAAGAACCCAATTGTTGGAGCTAGAGCTGCCACCCTCCCCATCCTTATTAGGAGCTAAAGAAGGCCCCGTAGGGCGATTCGGGTGGGTTTCTTTGGTAATGAGCGATGAGATTGCAGCCGCGACAGCAACCCTAAGCTTAGGATCAGAGGCAATTGCAGTACTCACATTCTCGGCTAATGACTTGTTGATCATATCTTGATGATGCCCTTTCCAGCCGGCCGCCTCGTCTACCCCTCTAGGTCTAGCGAAAAGATCAGCATTAAGGAGGCCTAATTGGGCTGCTGTGGGAGAGTTGAAAGAACTGGTAGCCGGGAACATTTGACGGGTTTGATCATAAGCAGTAGTAGTGTTGGTGAGGTCAAGAACAATCCCTTTGGAAGGGTCATTAGGGTTTAAGTTTCTAACAGTAGTCGAGAAGGCCGGGTTCATCATGATCATGTGAGAGCTGGGGTTTGGAAAGGGACTATAGGATTGTTGGGTGAAGCTTGAATTAGTCAGAGGATTGCTTGAATCTACTAGGGTAAATGATGCAGCTGCTGAAGCTGTTGATGCCATGGCTGTTGCCCCCACTGGGAGTGGATGATTGTGTGTTCCTTCATAGGTTGTGATCAGTATTGACATGTCCTCCAAGCACCTTTGCACCTGAATTCGAGATCAAATTAAGAAAAAGAAAGACCTTATAAGAACGAAATATTTTAATTTGAGTCTACAGATTCCCTGAAATACGTAAATCAAGCATAGAAAATCAAGACCTCGATCCAACCTGTTTCCTAACCGGGCATCCGGGAGCCACGGTGCAGCGATAGTATGCTCGTGGGCAAGGGTTTCCTTTCGCGATCTTTTGACCGTATTTTCTCCATTGGCAACCATCATTCATCTGAAGATCATTCATTTAGGGTTTCATTAAAGGACCACAAGCACAATTAGATTGCTAGCGAGCTAGTACATGAACTGACGATGAACTTACAGTGGCTGATTGGCATCTGGCTCGAACCGAAACCCTAGCTTTCCGGTTAGGTGGAGGAGGAGCATGAGGTTTGATATTTCTGGCCACTGGCAGCTTGCTTTGAACGGTGCTTGCGATCCTCTTTGCATCTAATTCTTTGTTTTCTTCTTTGCCGCCTTCTCCATCTTGTTGACTTCTACTGGTTTGAAGCGTTAAGGACAATCCTAAATCTCTCTCTCTATTATCTTCTTCCCGTAAAGGCGACGATGGAGTTTGACTGTTGATATCTAAAGGCCTTGGACTTGAGCTCAGCTCGTGAAAGGCGGCGCCGTTTCCGTTGCTGAGAGAGAGGAACGTGCTGTGATCCTGAAGGAATTAAAGCACAGAATTAAAACTATATATTGATGATAATTTGGAAGAGAGACCAAGAGATTGAGGGTTGATTAATTCACTTTGATCAATACTAATAATTACCTTCTTTTGGGTATTATTTCGTTGGATTACATCGAACTTCATCTGCAAATCGTAGTAATTCTTCATGGTTTGGTCTATGGCCTTCCTCAGCATCTTGTTCTCTTCCTTCATCCGGTTCATATCCATCTGCAACGCAGACAGCTAGCATGAAACAGCTGCTTCATTAGTCAAAAGATCATCGAATCTAATCCAAAAATGAAAAAGTCTTAACAATTAGCTAGTTCTTAGCAAAACCCGGTTCATGGATCCCCATCAAATATCGGTCCCAAATCTCAATAAAGGAGGAGACAAACACCGTAAGACTCGTAAGATCAAACAGACATCCGAATGCTGGGTTGTTGTATATGAAGAATTTGTTGCTGATCTTACCTCTTCTGGCCTGAAATTTTCTGGGGAAGAAGTATCTTGTGATGCATCTTCTTCTTCTTCTTCTTCTTCTTCCTCTTCTTCTTCTTCACCATCATTATCATCATCTTCTTCTTGCTTTTGTTGTGGATCATCTGCCTGCAACTGTTCATCTTCTCTGGCTTCATCATCTTTGGAATCTAGCTTCAGGGAAAGATCAATTTCCATTTCAGCACTGTCTTCCTCTCTACCCATCAACTCCAAATTGCAGTCTCTCTCTCTCTCTCTCTCTCTCTCTCTCTCTCTAAGAAGAAGAAGAAGAAGAAGAAGAGATTTAAGAGGGATGAACGGTGCTTTAGCTAGATGCCCACCAAAGTCAATTCCCTCGTCTCAAAGACGAATCAATAGAATTAGAAGCACAAGGACGCATCTAAGTTTTGACTTCAATTAGGTACTCAAAGAGTAACACAAATTAATGGAGTTACCCGCAATATTTAATTAATATTATTTTCTAGCCATCTATAGGTTTTTCCCTAGGTATTATGTATCTTCGGCGCCGCTTACCCTACCATTTAACCTACTAATGAAAGTTGTATTTTCAAATCCTATATATTTTAATTACTTAAAATGTTAAAAGACATCATTTCCTATATATTTTCTCTTTGAAATTGATGCAACGAAAAGAATTTAATATTTCTATTTAGTAAAAAGAGAGAAATCTCTTAATGATGAACAAAATAGAACTCATCATCTCATTTTGTTCATAAAGTTAGGTTTAATAAAACTGAGTCTTAATTAAAGTTAGGCTGGACGAGACCAAATCTATGCTAATTTTCTTCTACTATGTCTTGGAATTATAATTGAGATTGACATGAATACTTCTTCTTGTTAGACTTCAATAATAATAGTATTATTAGCTCATTAATTCACCTTAAACTTGAAATAACTTCTTAAGAATAGTATTCATTGTATATAATATTTTATTCTAGAGAATTGTTCTATAACGTTAGTTAATTTATTCAATAAATAGTTATATATATACTTGTTGAGTTGACTTTATAACCTGTAGGGTTATTTGATTTTAAGGTTTGTTTTTAGTTGGTTTTGTTCCATATATAATTGTTATATATTTGTATCCTATGATATGTAACCCTCTCATATCTCTATTTTGTACTTATTTTTACTTTGCACATCTAAATGTTGTTAAAGGGTATATAAATATATATATTTATATATATCTGTGAAGTATCTTAAAATAAAGAAGAAATGGCATGATTGGTATTAATTGTTGTAATATTATATACCTGATATAAGGTCAAGAACTATAATATAAGATTAGTAAAAAAAAGACATTATTAATTGTATTGGAGGTGTGACAGAGAAAAGAAACAATTAAACCATGCATGCATACATGTAACATGTTAGTTTCACCATTAATGCTCAATTCATTACAAAAATAAATAATTAAACAGCTCTGAGATCATCATCTCCTTCCTTCATCTTCATGGAATACGAGCCCACTACGAAATCCCACATAAACTAAGGGACAAATTAAAAAATAAAATGTTATTTAGATATTCGTGTATTATCGTATTATATTGATTAAATTTATATTTTTCTCTTTATACTTTTACATTTTTTTATTTCGATTACATTTCTGAATCTTCATTTTTTAGTTAATTTAACCCTTATGCTTTAATTTTTTTTTTTTTGTTCATGTAGTAACTCAAATTTTTTATTATTTTAATTATACCTCTAAACATCGAGTTAATTTAATCTCTAACTTGAATAGATTGTAATGTATGCTTTATTATCTTACTTTATCTTTTTTTTTTTTTTTACACATGAAAGTACGTGGATTAAATTGACTAAAAATTGCAAGTCTATAAATGTAATCAAAATAATGAAAAGCTTGAGTTGCTATACGAAAAAAGATCAAAGAACATGCATTAAATTAATTCAAAAATCAAGTTTAGAAGTGTAATCGAGACAATGAAAATTTTGAATGATTAAAATATATATATATATATATATATATAAATATAAGAGTAAGAATATGAATTTGATGTTTTAGATTTAATTTCTATCATATTAATATAAATATCATAATATTAATCCCGATTAAGAAATGTAGGGTTGGGATGAGATCTTGAAATTGTCAACTACACATCCCTTTTCCACTCTTTCATCATTTAAATCCATTGTTTAAATCAACTCATCAGCTTAGAAGACTTCAACTTTGGAAATATTATACTAAATTTTCTAACCCATTTTGCATATTTCTTCACGCCAGAGGTTTAACCACAGTTCACTAATTAAAGGTTAATTAAATGATGGTAAGATTAAGGAGAATAGTTTTGATCGACGTGTGACAATCGAATAACTGTTAATATAAAAAATTCTTAACCCTAGCTATAATTAGTGAATAAAAATTAAAATCTAAGTATCTATCTCTATATATATTTGGTTATGTCTAAGGAAAGCTCTTACACTAGGATTAATGGTTTATTTGGTTAATTATGTGTGTATATATATTTTTAGGGTAGTTATCATACAAAATTATTATATTAACCACGTCAAGTAATAATGCTTGTATTGACCTAGACAAAATCAAAGGGAGGGCATCACCCTCCTTGTATGCCTGTCGTTGGACTCGACACGAGTGGGAGAACATCTTTGAGTTATATCATATAATATAATTATTTTTTTTTAAGTTTTTTTGATTTAAGGAATATTTATTTGATCTGGATCAGAGCGATTAAGTCGAGATTAAATTGGATCAAAACGGTTCAATTTGATCTAATCTAATCGATTTTGAATATTTTAATAATATATTATATTATTATTTATGATTAATAAATAATGTTACTTTATTTTCAATCAGTTTTCCATGTTAGACTAGTTCTAAACCGGGCCTGACTAAAAATTGACTAAAATTAATAACTGAACCAAAGATCAAACTAATTGCCACCTTTTTTAATTATTACAACCCACATATATACCACATTGTGCGGATCTATTTCTTGTGAAAGGAGTTGATTTTGTCTTCCTAACATCAAAGTATGATTTTTTTAATAGTTTTAGACTTAGTGCATTTATGATTATTATTATTATGACAAAATAAAATGGTATCTTAAGTCTTTGAGTAGCATAGATGATGTATTCTATATGCTCAAGCGTTTAGTTTACCATAAGAACGAGATCGGATCGAATTTGTCTTCGTACAATTGTCACTAATCTACATATATTTTTGGGAGTAAAGTCCAAGTTTCGACCAGCAGCTCACGTGTTTGTCTGTCCAACTAAGAGTGTGAGAGTCATAGGTTTTCGGAAAAAAAAAAACGATCTCGACCAAACTTTATACATTGATCGAAGACCTCATATATCCTATATTAAAAAAAAATGGCATCCTAACATAATCTTTTAATATAAGATATATATATATATATGTACACACTAATAAAATATACCCAGATAATATTTTATAATTTTATTTTTAATAATTAAAAATAAAAATAAAAGAGGACACAAACACCAATTTGTATTCCTTGTGTGGTTCAATGTTTACAAGAAGGTCAATGTACAGGGATGAGATTTTTTTTTTTTTTTTTTAAATGTTATTTCAATGCTTATTTCTGACACTTGAAAAAGTAATATTCGTAAATTAATATATTATATTATATCTTATATTAATATAAATATTTAATATATTAATGTACTCATTCTAAATATCAAAATTAACTATCCAAATAACCTTTTTATTTTTAATAATGGAAGTGCTAAAGTTAAATAAAATTTGTTAAATTAAATCGATGTCTAAATATCTCTAAATGAACCACATATTAAACGACTAAATATATATAGAATAAAATTACATTCACTTCGAATTATATTTATTTTTTGTATGTATAGGAACAAAATATTTAAAATATTTCATAGTTCAAACTATAAATAATCAACTTTAAGTTAAATCCATATTTTTACCCTTATATTTTCACTTCTTTTTTTTTGTGTATGGTAATCTGAATTTTTCGTTATTTTAATTACACATTCGAATCTAATTTTTGAATTAATTTAATTTACATTAATATTTTTTTGTGTAATCATTTAAACTTTTTGTTGTTTCCTTTACACTTATGGACCTGTATTTTTAAGTCAATTTAATTCATGTACTTTTATATGTAAAAAAATATATAAAATTATATGATAAAGTACACATCATACTCTGTTCACATCAAAATATATGGGTTAAATTAACTCAAAAATACAGGTTCAATGGTATAATCAAAACAACAAAAAATTTAAATGATTACAAAAAAAATATATAAAAGTAGATGAGCAAATATATATATAAATATATGTATGTATATATATATATATATAAAACTATATTTGTTGCTATAACATTGATAGAATTAATTAAATGATATATCTTGAACACCACTCTCTTGCATTGACCAAGGTCTGATACCCCCATTAATGCTTGGGATTCTTCCCCTCATTAACAAATCAGCCTTTGTGGGATCACCCCATGTCATCAATATTCTCAAATTGGACACTTAATTCATTTTAATATTTTTATCATATCAAATTTCCTCTTTACCAATTATCAACTCGATTTTATTACTTCTATGATATTGATTAATTTTTATTATGTAAGGTTAATTTTTACGTTGATAAATAAAAAATATTTGGTCAAATAGTGATACTAAGTTATTTTACTAATGTGATGTAACAATTCACCCACTATAATGGATATTTCTTGTTAGAGGACAATAATTGATAATGCTCGAGAATTTACTTAACTAATACGTCACTTTCGGTCTCTACCTACCATGCTAAGCCAACCTTGGTCTAGAACTACCGTGCCCTACTATCCTTGGCCTACAGGCAATTTTTGATTTCAAAAATTTATCTAAACCTAACTCAACTTACAAAGGAGACCTCAAAAAAGATCTTTCACAAGAATTAAGCTATAAATTAGATCGTAATTTAGGATTATATCTTAAAACTTGATAATTAATCATAATCTTGATAAACTTGAGCGAAGTCCTTCTTTCTAAATTTTAAGACGATTTTCACGACTAATCTTTTCAAATTTGTCTAGAGTCACTATTCTTAGATGACATCTAATAATGAGACATAATTATAAATAAAAAATTATCTCTAAACTACTATAAATAAATAAAAATTTCACCCCTAAAACAAATATTCTCAATTACAATCTTCTACTTGTTTGTTCTATTTTTATTATTATTTTACATCTGACATAAGTATTAGAGTGACTTTTTCAACAAACTTCGAAACAATCCTTACGATCATTATTTTACAAATTCATTAACCCGAAATTCTACCCGCAATTCGGGACAACTGTCGTGCCCTCTAAGCAAATATATTGAGCATTAATTATCAATAATATTTTGGTCACAATACATACAAGATATACGCAAGTATTATATGTGCATATATAATTTAATTTTCTTGCGTATGTAAATTGCTAAAGGTGATAAAAGTCACATACGATAGATGGCGTGTTAGGAGCCCACAGCAGCCTTAACGTGATGATGTCTATTAATTAATTAACAAAATCATAGTCAACTTAGATTAGATGATGCCACGGCCTCAGCAACGTGATCACATGACCCTCCAATCTGCCAAGTCTTACGGCAATGACGACATGTAGAATTTAACAAGCATAAATAAATAAATAATAAATGATAAGTGATAAATATATGGTCAATTTTATAATTTTACTCCTGTATTTATATATATATATTTATAATTATTTAAATTTTTCGTTATTTTGATCACATTTCTTAACTTAATTTTTTGAATCAATTTAACCATTATACTTGAACAGTTTGACCTTTTTTGTGTAACTATTCGAACTTTTTGTTGTTTTAATCACACCACTAGATTTGTATTTTCGAACCAATTTAACTCATATACTTTTATGTATAAAATAAAATAAGTTGATAAAATATATTTCACACTCTATTTACCGCAAAATACAAAGGTTAAACCCTTCGAGATACGGTCCAATTGTGTTTGAGATCTTGGGTACCACAAGGTTACATGTTTTGAGTCTTTGAATCCACGCGGCCATGTGTATTATCTGTATCTATTCAAGAGCCAAGGCTCGAGTTCCAACCTAGTCTTACCCGCTCTGCTTGTATGCCTGTGTGGGCGAGGTCGGGGGGGTTATAGAAAGAGTGTGACAGTCCCAGCCAAGAGCCATTGTGTACTAGGGACCCCTCAATTCCCCACGATAAAAAAAAAATACAAATGTTAAACAGACTCGAAAATACATATCTAAGGGTGTAATCGAAATAATGAAAAATTTAAATTATTACACACAAAAAAATCTAGATACATAGATTAAATTAATTTAAGAATACAAGTTTAGAGATATAATAAAAAAAACAAAAAATTTAAATGACCACACAAAAAAAATAAAAAATAGAAACAAAAATATAAGACCATGTGTTCTTTGTTGTTTTCATGTGGTTTTTAGTTTTGAATTTTTCAAAATAGTAAAAACGTATTTATTTTCATATTTTTAAAAATATATTTTCTGAACAAATAAAAATTATTTTAGCTGTTTTTATAACAAATACTATAACGTCCCGCATCGAGCAATAAAAAAGACCGGAATAACTTACCCTGATTAATTAATACCGATTAACCATTCCTAAATAATTTAATTAGCTACCCTTAATTCCTTATTTCCTCAAAACGGCACAAACATTTATTTTTTTCCTTAATTCCTCAAATTTTTCATACTAACTTCAAACACCAAAGTAATAATCATTATTTATTTCCTAATTTCTGAGATATTACAAATACATTCAAAATTTTTAAAACGTGAAAGACGCTATAAATAAAAAGAATGCATTTTTAGTAATATCAAAATAAACACTCAAAACATAAAATTAAAAATAAATTCAAAACTTAAAACTTAAAACTAAATATAAAGAGAATAACCCTAAATTTTGTCATAAATACATGCTTAGGTTTACAAAGAAATGATATACAGATAATAATTAATATAATGCGATTATTTTATTATTACAATTGTAGGTAACCAAGGACCAATCTCCTCTAGGAGATGGTGCCAATTTACTACTAATACTAGGGACCAGTCTCCCACGAGTTGACCCTTCAACTAAAATAATTCATTGTTAAATTATTTTTGTTAAATACTATGGGACATGCAACAAAAATAAAATACACAATCAAAAGAGAGTTAAAAAAATATCAAAATATGTAGCCATCAAAATCTTTTTTTGGGGTGAACTGCTGGTGGGCACTGACAGATCAAAAGCAACATGGAAAAATTTACCTCATGTTCTTTTTGTTATTTTTAAGTTATTTTTAATTTTTAATTTTTTAAAACAATAAAAATGTATTTATTTTTATATTTTTAAAAATAATAAAAAAGCTTAAAATAACAAAAAGTCATTTTAATTGTATTCATTATAAACACATTCAAAATTTTCAAAACATAAAAAATATTACAGACAAAAAAAACAACGTTTTCAGTAATTTCAAAACAAACACTTAAAATTCAAAACTAAAAATGAATTCAGAACTCAAAATTAAAAACTGAAATATAAAGAGAACATCTCCTTACATGTTCTGAATAAGTGTTTTATCTCTCGTAACTATGGAATAGTTTTTTAATATAATAAATTATCATAATTTTCTATTATATTCTAAATAGGAAAGAACGACCAAACTCTAGAGTTTTTTAAAGGGTTCTCTTGTTAAGAGGCTCAATAATTTTTAAATTTCTTACAAATTTTAATATTATTTATAAATAAATATTGAGATGAATTTAGGCTTTCCCAATCTAGGTTTTTCCAATCTAATAAAGTCACTTTTTACAACTCAAAATTGCAATTAGTCGTAATCCATTTACAAAAAAAAAATAATTAATAGTGTATTCGTGATGTATTTAATAAAGGTTTAAAAACTTTTGATATGAATATTGACATTTGTAATGCTAACACCCAGTCATTCACTTAAAAATACTTGGTGAGGGTACAATCATAATCATAAACTAAAATCATCAATTCATAAACATCCCTGAGCATTATATGATACATTCGAGCGAATATCGACATTTGAGATAAAATCACCCACTTACCCCCTAAAACTTCAAAGACATCTTTTACCTTGTAAGACCAATCACTTCATCACTCTTTTACAAAAATACCATCATCAATATATATTTGATTTTTTATATAAAAAAATATTTGTGAAAATATCAGCCCTATATATGAAGAAAGTCCAAAGTAAGGAGGGGTCCACACATGGGCCCAAGGAGACTAATGCTACATGTTTCTAACCTTATTCCGGAAGAAGCCAAACCCCTACTTTGACGAAACCATGGTCACCATTTTCGGCTCTCACTCGTGCACAATTTTGGACTTACTAACATTTTTTCTAACTCATTATTGACCTTTTCTTTATTTTGAAATATGTTTACTATAATATGCACATTATAAAACTATGATTAGATTCTAATCCACATTGGCTCAATCATCGATGCGATGAAATGGTATCACAATTACATTAAACATGATAAGGTGTAATTTTATTTGATCTTATGGTAAAATAAGTCAAGTCTAATTAGGTACAAAAATGTTGATAAAATAATTAAAAATTATTCTATTTTTGGGAGGGTCTTTTCGAGTCGAACAGGCATTCGAATTAGGCCAGGAATAGAGGGTAAGAGAAAAAAATCACATCCACTTGTCCCAGAGCTAATCTTAGAGGAAGACTCGTTACTAAATAGACGTACAGTCAAGTAATGGAAAGAGAATTAGAATGTCCTAAGCTTTCTTACGAATAGAAACTTGCAAAATTAATTTGTTTGCTAAACATCATGTGAAAAATACCCAATCCACCAAGTTAGGATCAAATATATGATAAATTATTGTAAGGATAAGTATAGAAGAACACTGTATTTTAAAAAAAATGTCAAATAAATTACTACATCTTAAGAAAGGTCAAATTAGGCACTATATTTTAAAATGGCACAAACTCCAAGTGTGTGAGTTTTTCAAATCAAAATTTATAGTTGTATGAACTTATTGTAACTAAAGATAGAGTTGGCACTATTAATAGAATTAAAATAAATTAAAAAAAAATTATGATAATGACTAATCTGACCCTAAATTTAAAAAGTGTTAAAACTTGATGTAAAATCAAAGTTTGTTAGCATTTCGCCTTAATTATGAATACCCATATAAAATTTGATAAAACATTCTTCTTTTGTTAAACTTACCACCACCTTATAAACCATCTTGATTTATAATTTATTTTAATATTGTAGGATAATGTTACTTTCTAAACTTGTAACTCCATTAACTATTATTTGACACACTTTTTCTTAGTTTTTATATCACAATGTTACTTAATACGTATTTATTTTGTATAAAACATCCCAAACTCCAACCCTAAACTATAAACCTCTCCCCTTTGCCAATTGAGTGCTCCCAACTCTTCTAAATAATTTTTTACCATATCAAAAATAATCTAAATAAATTCTCATATATGATCATAATAAATCTAATAATCTTCTCAATATATATAACTTAAAGGCATTAATGTTGTGTCCAAATAAGGTGTGCCAAGTGGAAGGTTGAGCCGGGAAGATACCCACCCACCCAACCCTTCCTTCCTTTATAACAAGGGTAAAATTGACATTTCACCTGACAAGCTACGAGCCGCTATTCCTATAAGAATGCCCCCCAAATTCAACAAAATTAGAAGTGCAACGACTTAAAAACTTTTATCTCAACTTCTAGGCAGGCCTGACATATCACATAGGCCTGCCAACCATTTAGGTATTATAGGTTGGCTTGGACCATTTTGCCCACACAGCTACTGATCCCCTCCAATTAGAGGGAGAAGCAACACTTCTTAATATCCAACAATCCTATGGTTTTAATTTGTTGAATGGAGGGAGGGTTAGTGTCGAGATCAAACCACTGATAAAGCTCTTGATGAGCCAAAAATAGCAAGCATCATTCGCCCCTATACCCTTTTCTTTCCTTCCAAACTCAAGACCATCCCATCCTGACCAGATGAGTTGAAATCCTCATTTTCCTTAGTTAGGCATTTTCCCTCCCTATTGACCTGACCGGATTGAGGTGTCCACTTCGACTTCTCTCTTGACTGTCCACTATGGATTGAGAGCTGGGCCGGGTTGGTCACCTAGAGAATGACATGTGACCGGTCTTTGATTCTGTTCTAATAGTCCAGAAAGGAAATCCTAACTCTGGGAAGAGGATCCAATCTCGCTGCTGCTTCCAGTTCCAACAGAAGAATCAACACAAGTTTTGAACAGCATACCAAGCCCACCAAAAGTAAACTAAAAACACAGAGATGTATGGCAGGAGCTGTCTATATAAGATATAGAGCAGAGAGATATATACGCACTAACAAGGGATCAAATCAATGAGAATGCACAAGCAACATAGAAAGAAATAGAACAAAATACCCTATTTTTTCCTTTGAGAAAGACTGAAGCAACTGGAGCAGTTTGGATCAGCAATTTCCGTCAGCAGCTTCTTGCATACATATATATGTATATATGTATGTGTATATATATATATATCTCTCCAGACCAGAACAAAACCCTATTCCTATTCTAATCTATCAGACCTTTTAGCATCAACAAGATTATAGAAAGCTAACAGCACAATGGGATTGGGGTTGGGGTTGGGAGCAGGACTATCTGCATCTCTTATTATTCCAATTTACTTGCCCACCAAATCAACACAAGCATAATATCTGTCCATTTCTCTTCTTGTGGCACCGACTAACTGCTAATATTTCTGACTCAATTTTAATTGGGAAACCAAAATTTAGGAGCAAAAACCAAAAACTCTGCATTCTTTAATTTAAGAACCTACCAAAGCTAACGAAAGATAAGGTAAAATTAAGATTTCAACTTGGGGTCAGAGTCGAACTTGATCCAGCTGAAGCACCACCACCACCAATGCGTCCCAAGCCAAGCCGTTATAAAAACTTTAACCGCATTCTCAAGGATGGCTTCCTTTTGATGCACTGCACAGAGACACAAGCATAGTCACCTCACCATGTCAACATATCCAGATATTTTATTTAAAAAATTAACAAAACGATGAGGAAGGAATTTTTTTTTGGTATAAAAATAGAATTGTCCATCCAAATACTACTATTCAGAAGCTCATAAAAGAGCATTTGAATTAACAAGCCACCTTCCAAAATGATCAGCTCAATCTCAAATATCATTTACTTAGGATCCGATTTTTTTGTTTTTAGATTTCAATTCTCAGTTTTTTTTTTTTTTTTTCTGTTAACATGTTTGATAACTTTCTTTTTCTTTCAAAATTTTGTAGATAAAAACTCAAGATAATGGTTAATACAAATTCTATTTATTTTGTAGATTAATCTTTCAACTTCTATTTATTCAATTAATATGGACAAAATTGTCCTTAACATGGGAAATTTTTTTTTTTTTTTTTGGGGGGGGGGGGGGAGGGGGGGGGTCCTTTTTCCCCTTCTTCCTCATTCTTTTCACCACTGCAGATGAACCCAGATTGGTATCTGACAAGCCCAAACCTATATAAGCTTTGCAAAGAACCAATATGGATTATTCACAAAGAAGAACTTAAGATTGTTTTTAGTTCTTCCAGCAAAGAACCCTAAACCCAGACCTGGTTCTTAACAAACAAAGAACCAACCCAGACAAGGAAATGAAAAAGAAATGAGCAGTGAGAAGGAGAAGGGGTCATCAGCGGATCACCAGTGGGGGAACTGGGGGTCGCCAACAAGGGAAACCAGGGGAAAAAATGAAATGAAAGTAAAGAAAAAATAAAGAACGAAGAAATGAAAAAGGAAGAAGAAGGGTCACGCATGAGATTGAGAGAGGAAGAAATCTTATGGAATGGAAAAAATAGAAACATCATTTTGGTGTTTTCATCTTTTTCATTAGTTCTCAAATTTTTTGACTTTTTTTCAAACAAATATGGACAACCAAACATTATTTCCTATTTTTACTTTCAAAATTTTAAATCTGAAAACTATAAGCTAGAAACGAAAGCCTAATCATCCAGGCCCTTGTAAGACCATTAAAGCAGAACTAGTATTATGTAGTTACCTCATCCACCTCCTTGTAAAATGAACTGATCTCCTCCTCAGTAAGAGCACCTTCATCCTTGCCAGCATTTTCCTCCCACCCAAGCGAGTACAGAAAAGCAATCTCCTCTTCCTCAGACCACAGGAAGGCATTGGTTCCTGAATGATCCTTCCCATTGTTAAGCAGACCCTGATGTTTGCTATTAAGAGAGTGCCTGTCAAAGGCCACGTCATTGCTACAAACATCATTTCTCTTAGTTGGCCCATCTGCAATATAGCTATTTGATGTAGGGGAATCCCCACCCTGAGGCATAACAGTAGCACAGTCCGTTTCTGTTTCATCAGACTTATCTGTGACAGAGGATGGCACAGCAGGGCCAACATGAGAGGCGGAAGCAGCACAAGAAGAGGGGGTAGTCATAGATTTCTTCCTCACAAGGTTAAAGAAATCATTCCGACTCCGAGACTGAGATGTGGACCGCTTATCAAAAATTGAGAGGACTGGCTTGCGCTCAGCACTGGATGGGTTACGGTTGTTGCTTGTGCTCCTCAAAGGAGCAGATACTGAAGGAGACGCGGCTACTGGGCTGCTGGCTACTCTGCTGACACTAGGACTACTCAAGCTTTCCTTCACAGCTGGAGTTACACCATTCCTTTCTCGTGCAGGTTTGAGCACGTGAAGCTTTCCCCCGCTAGACATCCTTGAAACATCAGACTTCACAGCCTCACCACGAGGAGAGTGATTAACAAGGCTAGAAGATGAGATCTGATGAGGCTGCTGCTGCTGCCCAACTTTTGGCACCTGAAGCAAAAAATAAGATGCTCATAACATAATTATGCAAATGTGGCTAGTGTAAGCTATCACCATTTAAAAGAAAACCTTGTACGGTTGTACTCGACCCTGAAAAGTCAATTTCAACATGCATGCATTCCAGCTTAAAGTTTTTTTCATTCATGGCATTTATGCCTAAAAAGGAAGGGATGAGGAAGACTAAAAATAACTTACCCACACTCCATTTCACAATTCCATGTTATCAAGGATCATCATTTCAGCTAAACAAAATTTTACTATGCATTTTCTTAGTCGTGTAAACCAAATGCTACCATGTTTTTTCTTGGTTAAAAAGCTTGGTACCTACCTTTCCTTCCTACAAATTCCAACCATGACACAATTTTGATCTTCCCAATCCCCCAGCAATGCTCTTTTTTAGAAGCCCCTTTAACATCACTCTCAAAATGGACATTCAGTCTTTCTGATAGAGCAGTTATTGGTCTCCCTTGCTGGTCAATCATCTTTATTAGTTTTCTCTTTTTATCTCCAATAAATTCACATGTTGAAAATTCATTTATTTTATTTTATTTTTCTCGCTTACTCATGTCCATAAAATCCCAATTACAGCCACGATAATTTTATGAAAATAATGCATCTTTGTTGAGATGAAATAAGCCATCAAGCAAAATGATAATACACAGAGAGCTTGTGAAGACTTCCAATCAACCATACAAGAAACATAAGAATTCTGACTCTTCACGCTACTAACTAGATGAAGGAAACACAACGAAAAGGAGAACATGAGACTAAAAGGAGGAGGTAAGAACAACAAAGAGAAGAACCAATAGCATCAACAGGATAGCTGATTACAAAGAATATAGCAGATAACAATAAGGTCAAAATAATACAACTGCTACAAAAGCAAGGGTTTCAAAGCTCTGCACACCACAGAACAAGCTTCAAAAACTTCATGGAATTGATGCAAGTCCCCTCATAAAATTAACATAAACTAATGGATGCTTGTAGATTCAAGGCGACAGGTTTTGCTTCACATATTCATGATACACATTTACATTTCTTACACATGTCAACCTAAAAGGATTCATTATGTGTATTCTTGAAACCCTGTAAACTGCCAACCACAGATCAGGAAATGCTCAGCCCTAGGGCTATATAAAATGGCACTATTTTTTTCTTAGTACCTCATTAAGATGTCCTTCTATCAATGATCTGTCGTTTTTAATCTCATGTTATCAAGCCACCGACCCTAACTTGGTTAGGATAATGTCTAGTTAATGATGATGAATTGTGTTATTAAAAGTATCATCTTCAATGTACCCTCATGAACCAATCATTAAATGGTTTCATGTGACATTTACAGGTATGTAGAAAAGGCAGTGCAATATTTTAGATCACTATGAAATCTTCGTCATCGTCTTTGTTACACTCATATTTTTTGCACATGTTGGTTACTGCCCAACATTTTGGGTCATACAAAAAAAGATGGTCTTACAGTCATCGTATAAAATTTTTCTTTAAACTTTAACAGAATCTTACTATCACAAAAAATGCAGGAGCACTTTTCCATTTTAAACATCCTACCTTAATTCTATAGGTGACATCGTCATTAGTCACTCCATCTATTTGGGTAATTGATTCAAGATACCTAAACTAATCTTTTATTGGGATGACTTAATCTTCAAACCTCACCATAACATCATTCACACTTATATTTCCCAGAAACACTTTTCCTAAAAATATCACCATAAGGTTATCCAAATTAAACCATGACATACTTTCTAAATCATTTGGAAAACATTTTCTAACAGTGAGTTTGAAAGAGGGGGATAGGATGGAAATGGATGAAGAGGGTTAGCTTTGTTTGGAAGAGGCAATAGTAATGGAACAGAAAGGGATAGAAACATTTGCTATATATTCTCTTGCAAAGCTCTAATTTTTTGTCCCCCTGAATTGGGGGAGAACAAAAATGGATAGAAAACTTAATTTTACATGTTGACAACATTAACCTTAATAGTTTTTTTTTTTTTAATTCGAATTTGTCTTTGACTAAATAACACTTTATATTTCTGTTAAGAGGGTATTAGTGGTTCATTCCATACATTACCATTGCTGTCCCCAACAAAAAGAAACACTTTAAATTACTTTCTTTCCATCCAACACTCTCCCAAACAAGGAGAAAATATTTCATATTTCATATTTCATATTTCATATTTCATATTCCATTCCATTACTTTCTCTCTCCCAAATGAAGCCTAAAAGTCTCCTTTCAAATTCCATTATGATTTGTCTCCACTATCAGAACGGGTTTACAATGAAACAAGTCCCTCCCAAAGAGCAACCACATTCTGTAATATATTACCATGATTACAGAACTTCACAAACAATAATAAAAAATGCACCTCAACAAGATGCTTGTCTTAACCAGACAAGTGAGTTGTCTAGAAGTTCACAATAAAAAGCAACACACAATCAGCAGCTTCACATGGATATGGCCAGTACTACCACCTAATTGCAAAATCATCCTCAACTTTCAAGTGACAACTTGCATTAGAAAAACAATCATAATATAGTTGGCCCAAAACACAGCCACCTTCATTAGAAATTGGCATGTTTTTTGTCCCCTGAAGAAACATGCTGTCATGACCCTAGGGTTTAGCTAGGGTCTTAGAAGTAATTGGAAGGAATTTGGGGAAGAAATAGAGAAGAAATGAAGGGGGAGATTGCAGAGAATTAGGGAGAGAAGAAATGGAACAGTGCTGAACGAGAGAGAGAGAGGGAGGGAGGGAAAGAGAGAGATATTGGAATTTCATTAATCAATTCATGCATATCCCCTTCCTACAGCTAAGGCAATCAATATATATATAGCCTCACTTAGCTACCAAACAAAACTCTCTAACCAACTAAGCTACAAGACAAAAAGAGAAAATAACATAATAACACCCCCCATGTGCTGTAACCGAATTACAAAGATACCCCCTAACTATAATTGTAACTCAATTACAGCTTTGCCCCTATAATACCCAAGATCATGACAATTTTCCCCCCTTGAAATGTTTCTTGTCCCCAATAAACTTATTACCACCTAGCCGTTGCTTCTTTATCCAATGCCCATCTTCACCGAGCAGTTTCTTTTTCGCTTTTCCTTCTTCTTATCTTGTTTTTCCTTTTTCTTTTGCCTTCTCTTTCCTTTCTCCTCATCAGCAACAACATTGTTTTGCTGCCACACCAATTTCAACCATCCGCCTCTTCCTTAGTGCTGTCAAAAATGGTTCCAAATGTGCCGTCAGCCCTACAACCCCATCCTCCAACTCTTCTTGCTGCAATGTTACCTTTGCTTTGTCTTGTGTGCCCGTGCCAATGACATACATGTGAGATGTTCCAAGTAAGGTGTCCGGTGCAATCCTTTGTTCCTTCTCTTTAGGCTCCTTATTCTGCCGTTTCAAGAGATCAATGGCATCAGGAATCTCAGCTCTAGTGGCAGTGCTTGAGAAGTTGCCAACTGATTGAGTGTCATCCTCCACTTCCTCCTCCCCAATCTCTTCTTCCATGTACTCATTCAGCCCTCTCTACAGCCAAGACTAAGGGAGCAATATGTTTAGACCTTTCCATATCTTTCAGTGGGCCTCCTCACGTGAAAATACTTTTACTTGTTGGTAGATGGAGTACACCAAGGATTTACTTTCAACAAGGTTGTCCTTCTTCTGCTGCTCCACTTTAAGGAATTCCTCCTTGTTAAAACTTCCTTGATAATCATTGAAGTATTCTGCGGGGAAGTTGTAATGAAACTTTTTAGTCAGTATCATCGCAAACTCCTGTAGCTTCTCGCGAAACATACGACCAAATCCCTCGCACGTTTCATGGATCCCACTTCTTTTTTCCTTGTCCCCTTGGCTGATCTCCTTCTCAAAATCCTTTCCCCGTGTTTGATGCTTCTGGTCAACTGAAAATACAGCATTTTTCTGCTGCCATTGAGGATCTGATTGTCTGAGGTGGGCAGTAGGATACCCCACTGAAAATGCAACCTTCTTTGGCTGCCATTGAGGCTCCATTTCAACTGAAAATGAAGAATTTTCCTGCTGCAATTGAGGCTCCCAAGTAGGGGTGTTCAAAAAAATCGGTGCACCGCGGAAACCGGCCAAACCAAACCGAACCGGTTGGTTTTTTTTTTTTTTGAGGTCCAAAATGGTTTGGTGGTTGTACAAACCGCACAGTTTGCGGTTTGTATGGTTGGCGGTTTGGTTTAAAACCAAACCGCCCAAGAAAATATAAAAAAGAAATATAAAAAATATATTATTATAAAAATCACCCCAATAGCCCCTACAACCCTTATTATTATAAAAATCACCTTATATTTTTATAATAATATATAACAAGTTTATAATAATATATAACTATTATAATTGCCAACAAATTATAATAGTTTATAATAATATATAATTATTCTTTCTAATATTTTTATAATATATTATATGTTGTCAATAGTTATTTTCAAACCACGGTAAACCGCACCAAACCAAATCACAAATGCGGTGCGGTTTGGCCGCACCCAAACCAGACCATGGTCTCGTTTGATCAGAAAACCGCACTAGCGGTTTGGCTTGCTGAAAATGGTTCAGACCGGCCAGACCGTGGGTTCTCTATCACTGAATCGCTCCTGGGAGCAGCCGAGAATCCCCGACTCTAAATCTTCAACCAAGATTGCTTAATCTTGGACAATTGCGATCGCTTTGGGTCTGCCCGCATCGCCTCAGACTTGGTCCACTTCACACCTGTCACTTTTGATTCCAAAATCACCAGACTCACTACTAGTTCAAATCACGAAACCCACTGCAAAATAGTGATCACTTTGGTAATGGTTGTGACACCTTCCTTGAGTGATTGTGCTGCACCCACGGATTTTTCTGGAATTGAGGATCGATTACTATGGAAGGAGGCTGAGGACCGTCGCTAAGATACAACGGCCAAGATCGCCTCCAGAAATCGGCATCACTCTAAGTTTCACAACCGAGCGTCACTGCTGACTTCGCCTCCAAAAATCAACAATACTTCCAATTAGTTCCTTCGACTCAACCACCAAAGTCTTAGCTGAAGTCACTCCTCCTACTTCTCCTTCAGATCCGAGCCGTCACTCAACTCTTCGTGCGTCGGAATCAATTCCGAGATTCAATGGTCGTCTTCGTCTTCAAAACTCGGACAGTAGTGTCTCTAATCTTCCAATCACTCCAGTACCACCGAAATTCACCAAACTCTGTTCATTGAATATTAATAAGATTTGATGGAATCACAGTCGAGAATCGTTGGCTCTGATACCATTTGTCATGACCCTAGGGTTTAGCTAGGGTCTTAGAAGTAATTGGAAGGAATTTGGGGAAGAAACAAAGAAGAAATGAAGGGGGAGATTGCAGAGAATTAGGGAGATAAGGAATGGAACAGTGCTGAACGAGAGAGAGAGAGAGATATTGGAATTTCATTAATCAATTCATGCATATCCCTTTCCTACAGTTAATGCAATATATATATAGCCTCACTTAGCTACCAAACAAAACTCTCTAACCAACTAAGCTACAAGACAAAAAGAGAATAACAGAATAACAACACCCATGTGTTGTAACCAAATTACAAAGATACCCCCTAACTATAATTGTAACTCAATTACAGCTTTGCCCCTATAATACCCAAGATCGTGACACATGCTTCAACTTAATATTGATGCTTGAATTGATGGACGCAAGTTCTCAAGTATAGAAAGGGAATGACATATATGAACAGATTTTTCCAGGTTCAACCACTTGCCAGATTAATATGTAGAATAAAAACAGAAGATAAGCAGTAAGGGAAACGAATTCCACTCAAATTCTGGCTAGGTGCCACACGTGGATCCAATTCTAATGCCATTATTAAGTGCTTCTTATGGAGATAAGGGGTTCTAATTATTTTAGACTTTCATGCCTCCAGTTATTTAAGAGTTTCATACTTCTAATTACTCTTAAGATTTTATTTATTTGGAAACTTTAGAAGATTAGGAATGTTAGGGGCTGTTTTGTTGTGGAAAATGATTTCCAGTTTTCTATCTCAAATTTTCTATAAAATTTCTAGTTTTCGTTTTCCATAAAAATTTTGAGAAATGCATTTAGATGTTAAAAATACAGAAACAAATTTATAATCCAGAAAATTGAAACATGTGTTCAAAAATTATAGATGCTTTAATTTCTGTTGTGTAACTTATGTTAAAGAAAAGGAGATAATTTGGTAAAATTTCAAAACCAGCATTTTTCAAAAATCCAAATTAATAGAAAAAAAATTAGAAAATCACATTTTCCAAATCTCCATGGGAAATTTCTGTATTTGAACAAGTTTTCTAATTTTCCATTTTTTATGGAGTAATTTCCTGGGAAAAGGGGTTGTTTCCACAACAAAACAGCCCCTTGTGTTTTTATTTTCTAATTTAAATAAGATTCTTATTTTAGAGTGATTATTCGGATTTGGATTATTGATTATTAAATACAGAGACTGATATATATTTTCTCCCACTTCTTCTACTTCAGTGTTCCCTCTCTCCCTTTCTTCTTCTCTTTCTTCTGCTTTCCGTGTGTCATCAGCTTCTCTTAACCACCAAACAATTCAAACACACAATGTCCTGCTCTTAGAGACGGAAAACATTTAAATCCTATAATACTTTCTCAAAAGCTGATACAAGAAATATAATGGGATAACATGAGGGCAAATAACATTCAGAAAGTGAGTGCTGTTTCTACCCAAAAGATTCATTCTATAACCCAAAACATCCACTAGAAACCCAACCAAATTATGAGCTGTGCTCCCAATATCATAGCTTACCAACACTGACTTCAAAACACAGTGAAACCAAAATTAAACCCATAACAGCTGGATGAGGCTATTATCCAGGAATCCTATTTTCAGCGTCAGCCATGCTAACAACATGGATGTCTCATCATGAATCAGATAGTCTCAACAATGAACAAACAGGTTCTAGTAAATCCCTCTATTAATTGTTCGTTCTACCATAACTGCCTTTCTTCTTAAAATAAAAGCAATACCACAAGCTTAATGGAACTTTACAATTGTGCAATGAAGATTAAGACAATTAAGCTAGGGTACACGAGAAACCAAGCCTATGCAAATACTTGAATAGCTTGCAACAATATTCACCCAGTGGCTAAAATGAAAAATACTTCTTCTAAACTACAATGTAAACAGCACTAGAATAAATACTACAATCAAATATAGGCCATCAATATGCAAAGAACAGTGTCACAGTATGTGAAAACAACTTCAACAAAGGGTCAGCAAACCAAACCTTGGAGAATGACCATGCAAAAACTAGACAGCAGAAATTTGGAAGAAAACCAATACAGAACCACCCGCACTCCCCAAAAAAAAAAACGAATGGAATCTATACCATGTAAAGATTCATAAAAATCAACAGAGCTGAAATAAAGCTAAGTTCTTCTAAAAGCAAAAAGATAGAAGTTCCAACATTCATGAAGTCAAGTGCTAATCTAAAAAATCCATGCCAGTGTGAGGCTTTAATTATAGGGAAAATGAACAAGATCCAAGAAGCCACAAAAGATTAGTTTCTACAAAAATTGCCATATAAAATTAACATTTTACAAATGAATGAAGTAGAATGAATTAATGACAAGTCTATCTATTTGTCATATTTGCAAAAGATTTAAATATATATTGCCTAACATTTACTAATTATATTAAAAAAATAAACCAATCCTTCACCTAATGATGTTGCATTTTCATCATCTAGGTTATCATAGAATCAGTTAAATTGAACAAGTATGAATATCAAAGATTCTATTAAGGTGTTTCTCATAACCAAGTTGCAGTTGGATAAAAAATTGTGAAAAGATGAATATATGAACAAAAAATCACATTACCAGGACATAATCATTAACAGTACCATAAGTTGCAAGAGCAATGTGGGAATGGTTGAAGTCACCTAATAACTGAGCTATTAAAGAGACCAAAAATTGACGCAGCAAGTCTTACCAATGTTTTAGGCAAGGATGGCATCACAGGGATTAATTGCCTTGACTGTTTAATAGCTAGCTCTTCCAGCTTATGAGTTCCAGCAGATAACTACAGTGTGCAAATAACAAGATATGAGGATCTACATAACATTCATATGCCTCCAGAAACAAATGTGTCCTGATGATACCTGAGGAGGAGTAGTGTGAGCACGAGTTGGGCCCTGGGCCAAAGTTTCAGCCATATTCATTCCACTCGCCGAAGTTGAAGGCAAAGAAACTGAAGTTGGAGGAATAGCTTGTTGAACAGCCCCAGCAGTACCATTGTTTCCTACTGCCACAGGTACCTCAGCCAAAGCTGTCCACCCATCACCACCAATCACAGCTGAACTTCCTAGTGGCAAGCTGTGAAGGGCATTACACAACCCAGGAGAAGAAACTCTTCCTATTTCAGGACCTCCTTGTCTTTCTTCAACCCCCAAAGACGGGAAGTCCCTCTCAAATGCAGACTTGTGGATAGTGCTAATGGTATTGGTCCCAGCAGGTAGAGCACCGCTCTTGTTAGGGTTGCCTTTGTTAGCATTGCTCAAGTTAGATGGCACTTTTTTGGGCCATGTTTCACCTCGTTTTCCACTAATCATTGATTGTGATCGCCTCAGATCCTTCTCAAACCTACTAGGTAAAATATTCTCTAGAGGATCAGAGTAATCATGACGCCTATGGTCGCCCAAACCAGACTTTTCTTTATCACGAAAGTCATATATTTCATTCTCCCAGTCCCTGTTGCGGTTGGTTCTACTGAAACTACCATGAGATCGAGAGTAAGCAGAACCATTGCTACTGCTACTGCTACTGCTACTACGACGAAAATAGGAGGAAGTAGTTCGATCAGAAACAAAGGAACGTCCTATGTCATTATCGTTTGTGCTCAATGATGACTTACTCCTTGAAGGCTTCGATGCAGCAAGATCATCTATGACAAGAAAATAATTTAGGAGTGATTACAACATACTCAAACTTGAATGCAAACATGAGTTCTTCAAAACAAAAGGTCAACTTGGTAAGGTCAATAAGTATTACCTGAGTGCAGCAAAGATGATGATGATTGGTGGTTCATTGTACCGGTGCCACTTACACTTCCACTGCCTTTCAACCATTCTGGTACTAAAGTGGGTTCACTTCTTTCCATGATTAATACCAAGCATTATCAACTAGACAATGAATCTATTTACCAACTTGTCCCTCACAAATTATTGCCTAACAAATAACCGAGTGCCACCAGCAGACTGCTCTGTCTTTTCACAACCAATCTACCTTGTACCTAATATCAGTTTTTCTCTCAGGATCAAGTCTTGTTTTCCGAGAAACAACAGAAATAATGACACTATCTGGCAAAAATCGTTATATCTGGAAACGTCCCAAAACCAATTCCAAATAAAAGAATCCAAACTATCCTGTACACTTGTTACTAGGGTTTCATTCTCTCTGTACACTATATACCATACCGATCAATAACAACTCAATTAAGAAATTTGCTTGCCCTTCCAGTGCCCAATGAGACAAGGACGGTATCAAGAAGGGCCTGAGGCTCCAGTATTCAAGCACAGCAAAGTAAGAAGACCCTCATCTCATGACTATCTTCTTCAACCAACGAACAAAACAACCACGACTAACCCTCGTAACCAGGTGAATGAAACAGAGCACTTGTTGAACGAAACTTCAAACCCATTAAGGAAAACCCAGAGAGATAGAACCCTCTTAATGCAAAACCATACGGCAAAATCCGGAACCCACAAGGAGACGGAGCACAAAACCAAGGGCTTGAACAGTACAACTTGCCAATCCCCTATATAGACGAACAGAACAGAGCACTTGTCGAACAAAAATTCAAACCCATTAAACCAAACACAGCGATAACCGAAGCCCAGTATTGACAACCATCAAAAGGCGGCAAGAAAACTGATACCCACAATCCCTAGGGTTTGAACAGTGCAGAATAGACCAAAACAAATTACCCCCAACGGAAGGAGAGCCAGAGAAGGTCTATCCCTCGAAGGTCCAATTAATATGAGCAAATAAGATCAAAACTCCAAACCCTAATCGTCTGGCAAGCGCCGCCTTGGTTTTGCCAATGCAAAGCAGCGGCGTAAACCGAATTGGGTATGAGATAAATTGTGGATAGAAACTGAACAGTTTCAAAACTTCCAACTGGTAGACTATAAATGTGAGAGCATCTATATATATATCTATATATATAGAGAGAGAGAGAGAGACAGAGACAGAGAGACAGAGAGAGAGAAGAGAGAAGGCTCTTGACTTGCAAATAATCGAGTAGCAGAAGAGGAAATACCAGGAACGTACAGAAGCTTTGGTGGCACCGTGAAGAGGGCGGAGAAAAATCTATTTTGAGTGCGAGAGAGAGGGAGAGAAGAGATTGGAGATATAGAGAAAGAAATACACTTAGAATGGAATTGTATTTGCCTTCAGTCTCTTTGTGTGCGTGTGTGAAGGCTTAGGCTTAGGCTTTAGGCTCTTATTTCTTTGGCTTTGCTTTCTCACCTCCTTCGGTGCTATTTACTACCGTGCGGTGTCCCTTTGTCCCTTCCTTCATCCTCCATTTTTTAAATTAGTTTTGTAGTTATTCCTCCCGCGACCCTACAATGTTGTTCTTTTTCGTATTTTAATTTTAAATTTATTTTTAAATTTATATTTTAAATATCTATTTTAAAATTATTAAAAATATTTTTTTTATCTATAATATTTTTTACATTTTAAAAATTTTGAGTATGTTTATAATAAAAACAATTGAAAATGAATTTTTATTATTTTAAGTTTTCTTTAAAAAAAATTTCTTATTTTTTAAAATATAAAAATAAATACATTTTTATTGTTTTGAAAAACTGATAATGGCTTACAAATAGCAAAGAGAATGGAGTCTAAACTTTTGGGATAAATTTAGTTAAAGTATAAACCCCTTGAGAGACACGCATATAGTTTACAGTACATTTAAAAACTTATGTTATTATAAGATCTCGAATTTGTCTATATGCAAGTATTGATAATATTTATCTATTTGAGATTTTAGGCTTTGGGTTTTAACATGTGACTCATTTGTATGTTCATTCAAGCCGATGACGTGTCGAGTCGTGAATTTTAAAGAGAATGGGATGGTTCTGGCCGAAAACTCTGCTTTGATTGGAGATTTCTATAGTTTCTCACGCTAACAAAAAAAAAAAAGTTTGGTTGAAATATGATAAATTGGTAATATTTTAATAATAATTTAAATTTATATTTTATCTAATTTAACATTAGACTTGGTTAATATTAGGATAAAATATATTATTTAATTTTACTATTTCTTGGGTGTGATTTTCAATGGACATCATGCAACTATTATCAAAATACTTTGAGGGTATTATTGCTATCTTTTTATGCACCCATTACAAGATTAATACTACGTTCGTATCTTCTATAAATCAAACAATTAATGATGTAGGTTACACAGATACGGAAAATAGATACAATATGAAATAAAAATAAAAATATAAAAAAATACATAAATAAATAAAATATAGGGACCTTTTGTAAATATATATTTTAATATAAAAAATATGTATTTAATCAAATAAAAATATAAATTTCATCATTCATTCAATTAAATATAAATACAAGTAGTTTATGTCTCTAACGTGGTCGATGACATAGCAGAGAGTAAATTGCTTTCGTCTTTAATGTGATCGTAAAATAAAAACATGTTTTTAATATTTTTTCAATATTACAAAACGATATCAAAACATTTTTAAAATAGCGAAAACGACCTAGAAATGTTTTTTTAGATGTTTCTTAGTGTTGAAAAATGCTAAAACGACACCATTTTGTTATTTCCATACATTAGATGTAATGATTTTATCTTGGATAATACCTTATTTTAAACACCATAATCTCGTTTGGACCCTACCGTGAACTTTTAGGACTGAGCTCTTATCACCATGCCCAAAAAGTTAATTTGTTAGTAAAGGCACAACTCTTTATCCTTAGTTACACTGTCGATACAACATTCTCTCCATACTTCACAAACAAACAACCCCACCAAGTAGTTGTTAGGGCATTGGCTATGGACCAACAATCCCCTTTCAGAATTACGCTGGGCCATAAGTTATAGATTATCAACATCCCACATTCTCTCATAACTACCCCCGGATGAGATTCAAACCTGTGACTTGCTCTAATACCAATTAGACCCCACCAATAACCTTTAAGACTGAGCACTTATCATCATGCTATAAACTTAAATTGTTAGTAAAGATGTAATTTTTTATCCTTATCCACACTATAAGTGCAATCTTCTCCCCAAACTTCATAAATAGATAGTCCCACAAATCAATTGTTCGGGCATGGGCTATAAACCAACGGTCACAAATTTATCATATTCTTAACTTACCCAACAAAACAATATTCTCGTATAAATTGCAAAAAAAATAATAATAATAATAATAATATATCTTGTTATAAGGTGCATTTATGAAAGCCGAATCAATGATTAGTATTATCTTTTAATTTATATTTTTTTCATCTAAACAAAAAAAGGGTTTGTTAATGGACATTCGTTATGGTGCATTTAATACATTTTGTTTGCAGTATTTGAACGTTTCATAGCGAAACCCTTACAAAAATAAACAATAATGTACCTTATATTAAATAAAGTTCATTTATTGTATATTATTTTTATCATCTAAATAAGTATATTGACCGATGATAAATATATCGTGTTTTAAATCATTAAGCCAACTAATAGAATTATTTAGATATTAAAGAAAAGATACAATAAATACATTTTATATAAAAATGATGTGTAGAGTAATAACTAGCGTTACTCATAAAATAATAATAAAAATAGGCTAATATTAATTATTTTCACTTCAATAAATGTACCTTTTTAAGATAAGATGACAAAGTGCATTGTTCTTTATTTTAAAACAATTTTATTGGTACATGATAAATTTATCGCATTTTTGACATGTTATTTATTAATAAGATTATTTAAAATTAAAAATAATATACTTTGTCTAAAAATAAAATATATTTGTTGAAGCATTACCCATATTAGAAAATATTTTCAAAATATAAAATATATTAATTTATCATATTTATTAGAAAAAAATTTAAATCAATTTATTAATGTGATGCTAATGTATTAATGGAAAAAATAAGGTCAAATCCGTATTTTTGTCCATGTACTAAATGTGTGATCATTTGAACTTTCGTTGTTTCGATCACACTTTTAAACAAAGGCAAATGCAAATTGGGGCTTGGGACTGAGCTATGCTTAGGAGTTTATATATTTATATATATATATTACTATTTATTATATATATTTTTACTATTTAATTGGGGCTGGCACGGGCTGAAGCCCGTGCCAGCCCCCTCTATATCCGCCCCTGCTTCTGAAGTTGATTTTTAAATCAATTTAATCTTGTATTTTGATATTTTTTTTGTGTAACAATCTAAACTTTTTGTTATTTCAATTATATATATAAACTTGTATTTTCAAGTTAATTTAATTTATAAATTTTTATGTATACAAAAAAAAAATATGAGATAACAAAATACACATCACATTCTATTTACATCAAAGTATAGGAATTAAATTAACTCAAAAATATATGTTTAGGGTATAATCAAAATAATAAAAAATTTGAATTATCACGTAAAATAATGTAAAAGTAAAAAGGTTAAATTAACTAAATAAAACAGATTTAAAAGTATAATTAAAATAATAAAATATTTGAATTATTACATAAAAAAAATGTAAAAGTATAAGAATAAAAATAAAAATTTGGCCAAAGCTAAAGCAATACAAATCATGCAATTGGATAAAAAAGCTAATCGGAATAGTAGGATAAGTGTCTCCCTATATATATTATAAATAAATTAAATTCACAATACTACTAAATATAGATAAATAATATTTTAATTGAATTACTGTAATAATAATTATTATATTTGATATTTAGGATGCGTGGTAGCTCGGGTTAGGATGAGCCCATAAAAAGGATAAAGAATGGTGCGTTTATCCAATATTGGGATGATTATTTTTGCGCGATTTTTAGTACTCGTGTTATCGATTATATTAAGAAAGATAAATCGCAGATTAAGTTTTTGGCTCTTATGCAAAGTAAGAATCGAACTTGTAATCTATCAGATTGATATCGGCATATTGCCTATTCGACCGCTCAATCTATGTTTTAGAATGTGCATTTATTCAATCTTCATGCATGATCCAGTGGTGGCTGACACTAGATCAGATATGTATTATTAATTTATTATTTTATATGTTGTTGATATTTAAAATCATAGTTTATTGACGTGGCCGAATTAGGGGAGAGTAACTTTTTTGTTAAATTGAAATAATTGAATTGAATTGGTCGAAATCAACAGTTTTGTTTGGTTCAATTTGTAGATTGACTCAATTTGGTTTGGTTTTTAAATTTGAGTTTGTCTGTTATTTCGGTTTGGTTCATTCTCCTTATTGAAAAAAATTAAAATAAATGATTCGATCGAAATATCAAAAACGATATCGTTTTGTACTAGATTAAGGCAGAGAATGACAGAAGTGCTGAAAAATAAATTATTCAACATAATATAAGGGTTATTTTTGTTTAAAAAAAATCAATTTGAGTTACTATTATATCACTTTTGTTCAGTTTTTAGAAAATATTTAGTTTATTTGGTTTGAACAATTTGATAATTGAACTCACTAAATACTTACCCCTACCTGGAATTGAGACCCAAAACATCGCCAATTGTTAACTCTTATAATTACAGAGTTTTTATCTTCTAAAATAATATTTAATGATTAAGTTAGTATCCAAATCTTAAAGAATGAGAGAAATTAGCAGGTTAAAATCGTCTTATCTTACCTCTAGCGGTTAAATAGTGCACATCAAAATAGTAATATGATTTTCACTTAATATTTTATTATATTGTGACCCTTAGATATATGGTTCAAGTTGTTTTTATTGTTTTAAAGCTCATGTCCCATAATGGGAATGAGTAACCCAACTTACACAATTGTTAATATCGAATAGATTTAATATATATAAAAAATAAATTAAATCGATCAAATAAATTTTAAAATTAAAAAATTAAAAAACCCGAATTGATAAAAAAAATTAAAAAATCAAAATAACAAAATAACAAAGTGCAAATTGTTTTTGATATTTTGATAGGTTCAATTATTTTAATTTATTTTAATACAAAAATTAAAATAAACTAAAATGACTAAAATTACCAAACTTAAAAATTGAATTCAACTAACCCACCGTTTGAATCCTTGTTATAAACGATATAATAATAATTGAGGTAGGTTGAGGTTCATGCAAATGAAAGATTTACTAAATTTGGATAATTATCAACTATTAAGGAACTTAAAACTACATTAATATTTTTTAAATTTTATATTTCACATAAAATTAATTATTATATGTTAATTTTATTGTCACAACAATTAAATTTTTATTTTTCTTACAATTAAGTCAGTCCTTTGAATTTTTCATCAAATTTTATCAACAAAAATTAACCTAATATTCATTAATATAAACTTAAAAAAAAATTAATGTTAAAATTAACATAAACCTCACGTTGAAATGATCGCTCTTGTGCGGCCCCCGATACTTGTGTCATCGATTACGTCAGGGGAGGTCAATCGCTGATTGATTCTTGTGCAAGGCAATAATCGAATTCGCAACCTACTAGATTAGCACTAACATATTACTTATTTAATCACTTGACCTATGCACTAGGAGCAATATAAACCTTACATAATCAAATGATTTAGAGGTTTATGATATTATTTCTTGTTAAAGTAATGTGATAAAAATAAAAAGATAATAAATTGTAATAAAAGTTAAAGTATATTGATCAATTTGTTATAAAATATAAAATTTAAAGATTAATAGTGTAATTTATAGAAATATGTAAATTATTAAATTTTAAAAAAATCATTAAAAACAAAGCAGATGCTGGTGTTATTTATTTAGTTTTAAAAGACAAGTTACTTTTTAATATTAGTCACATTAATTTAATTATCCACCAATAAACAAGGCCAAATTCACATCAAATCGATGAAAATTTTAAAATAAATATTAGTTCTATTGCATGAGTGTATAAATAAATAAATAATATTTATGTGTATCTTTTATAATGTTGATACTTTTTTTTTTAGGAGACGCGAAAAGTGTTTGATCAACACATAATATTCAATCAAGACTGTCCCGCTATACCATCGACTTAAGCAGATGGGTAGGTGAATTGCGGACTGAAGCCAATGATCCGGTTCCTCAAATAGACACAAATTATTGATACCTATACGGAAGTAGACTTGAATCCATGATTTTGTGATAATTCAAGCTCTTAATTGTGTGTGATAGACCATATGCACTACCCCAAGAGGTTATAAATGTTTACGCTACCGAAAATATTAGCAGATCAAATGTCATATTTTTTAAAAAAGTTGATCTTTTGTCTTTTAAAATAGTATACGACAATTAAGCTAATACTTGAAAAAATTACAATTAATACTCAAGTTTTTATATATGTTGTAAAATATCAAAGAGAGTTATATGTTGAAACTTTATCCTTTACATTGGTCGAACGTTCAACAATTAAGTAAGGTCCTCGATATGATCATCATTTAAAATTATCAGACAAGAACCTTGGTAAGATCATCTCCCAATATTTTTTGACTATTAAATAAGATATATTTAATGCAGACAACTTCTAGAAGGGCAAATAAATTATGTCATGTTATAAAAGATAAAACATGCGAGAGATTTGGGTATTATTCAAAATAACGTTAAGAATTAATTTATAAATAATTACGATGAAAGTCCTTTCATCTAAGTACGATGTTTGACGAAAATAATAAAATAATTTTTTGAGATTTTTTGACCATGAAATAAGATAACTTTAATGTGAATCACTTCTAGAAGAGCAAATAAATTATGTCATACTATAATTAGTAAAGCATGCAAGGGATCTATTTATTTTTAGAAAAATATTGAGAATGAATTTATAAATAATTATGGTGAAAGTTGCTTTGCGAAGCACAATGTTAGATGAAGAAAATATAATATTTTTTGTGTATATAATAAATACTAAAATATAGTATAATTTTGTGGTAAAATGCCTTAAAAATATAAAAAAATATTTTAAAATTTCACTTTATTATATGGTATCATAATACTAAAATATCTCATTTAATTTTATAATTACGTTTACTTATGTAATAGTATATATAATGGTATAAAGGTAGATGGATAGAATAGATATTAATATTTATTTAAAATGTTCAATATATGCAACCATCTAAGATCATCCTGTCACGATCCGCCACGTGACACGCGTCACCCGTTTACTCCGTCGTTCCAAGCTATGTTTTCCAACTCGGACCAGCGAAAGCGACCACCGTGAAACAAATAAGAACAGGTCGCTGATTCCTCGACGACGGCGTGGTCGCGGGCGCGGGCGCGTAGCGCCTATAAATACGCGGCTACAGTCTCCGAGAGAGAACGAGAGAGATGAACGCCAAGCAGAAGCAGGCGCAGAAGCCGAGGCTCGCCCGACTCGACGCAGTCAAGAACATAAGCTACCAGGCGCCGACTTTCAAGGATCGGTTTTCTCAGCAGGCTCGGCCGCTCGATCTTCCTGAACTCGGCGTTGGGAGTTTCCGCGTCGAAGGGATTGAAGGCGATTTCGATCGGATTTGCCGTCAGTTGGGACTCTCCGGGCCCGATGACTTCGCGATTCCGGTGGCCGCTTGGGAGGCTCGCAAGTCTCGCTCTCCTTCCGAACGTTTCCCGAGCCATAGGTTTCGGAGCCGTCAGGTTCTGCAGAACGCTGGGGTCAGCGAATTGACTGAAGATGAGTTTGAAAGTAAGCTCAGAGTTGGTGACAAGATTAAGCACGAGCACGAGTCTAATCAGTTGAAGAATGGGTTGAATTCGTCGAAGACCGAAGCTAGTGTTAGAAATTTTGGTGAAGTTAGACACGGCGGTTTGCGGGAGTTTGGGGTCCGTGAATCGACTGAGAATGGTTCTTCTGATGGCTTCGAGTCCAAGGTTGGGGGTCAATTAAAGATTGGGATCAGCAGCTCAGCTAATGTCAGAACTAGTGATAAAAAATCCGATGAAGTTGGTCACAACAGCGAGGAGCTTTTGGAGTTGGGTATTACGAGGGATTGGGTTAGTGCTGACTCTTCTAAGAATGGTGGTGGATGTGGAATTAAGGGTGCTCGCCCTCCAGTTCTTGCTCCTCCACCGGCAATGGTGGTGTCATCCTTTGTCGTGGATAACGTTAGCTCAACTTGGGATATATTGAGGTCTTTTGGCCCCCAAGATGATGATGCTTTGTCTTCTGATATTGGTCGAGGGCTCATTAGCTCTCCAAAAAAAGGGAATGGGGCAGCCGAAGAGGTTGCGGAAGTTGTTGGACAAATTGAAGAAAAACGAGAAGGGAGCAGGGCGCTATTAAGAGAGAGCAGCATGTTTTCTGAATCGTGTTCGGATACATTCGACAACGGCGACGAGTCCCTTAATATGATCATGGGACCTCTGTACTCTATTTCACCTAATGGAAACTTTATGAGTGGTATCAAATCTTGGCAGAAGGGCGGCATTCTGGGAAGTGGGTCTTTTGGAACAGTGTATGAAGGCTTTACAGAGTAAGTATTTTTCATTTATGTCTTCTTCTTCTTATTCTTTTTACAACTGCCTCAATTGACATGCTTATTACGGTTCTTTTGCTACCCGTAATATGGGTTTTTCGAATGATTTGTCACTGGAATCCATGCTTTATTCTAATCATAAGCAAGATGGAGGCCTTGCCATTTTGTTATTTTGAAATTGGCCAAAGGGTGGTGGAAATATGATTCCAGATACTTGGAAAGGTTTTCCTTTCTTTTTTTTTATTTATTTTTTCTTGTATGTGTTAGCTTTGCTTGATAACTAAACAAATAGAACCTGCCAGAGGAACACTAGTGGATGGTTAAGATCTCTTTTGTTGTATCTGCTTTGTTTATTTGCAATTTTTTTCAATGTATTTCCTGAAAATATAATGTTGTCTAAGCTGTTTCACATACTAAAATTAGCCTGCATACCTTTCTATGTCGTGTTTCAAATGTGATACATTTAGCATATTGGAACAAAGTGCACTTAGTGATTACTGTAGAGTATATGTGTTGCCAAAATTGAGAGCCCTGGTGATGTAGTATGAGAGGTAGAATCAGCAAAAGAAGTCAAGACTCCTGAATTCTGGGTTAAAATGGTGTAGAAACAAAGCTGGAACAATAATAAGAAAATTGGGTTTAAGAAAACCTCAAAAGGTTAGAGTAGAAATGACTGCCTACAAAGAATCTCAAAAGATTATTTATACTAGGGTTACAACAGTAATAAATCCTAGTCATTGATTACAAAGAAATCCCTCTAATCTTAGCCATCCATCTACTTTAGAAAGTCACATGCTAATCATGTGACTGCATAGTAAAGCTAATAATATAAATACTAACCATATACTCCACAGTAAGAAAAATAAAAATACTAATAAATCAAAGAATATACTATTTCTCCAATCTCTCAAGGTTGAAAATGTTAGTAATAGGTCGCACAATAACCCAAGAGGAGGGGTGAATCGCATTGTGTGTGTGTATATATATATATTTCATTTTTGTAAATTTAGGTACTACTTTTTGTGGATTCAATGTAGCTTGCTAAAACTGCTGTTTTGTAAATGAAAAAAATAGTGTCATGAACCTAGGGTTTGTGATAGGTTAGAAGAGGAATTGGGGAAGAAACTGAGAAGAAATGAAGAGGGAGATTGAATAGAATTAGGGAGGGAAAGAGTGTAATAGTGAAGAACGAGAGAGAGAGAGAGAGAGAAAGAGAGAGAGAGAGAGAGAGAATCAGATATTCATTTTCTCATTTCTTGCATATCCCCTTCCTATAGCTGAGGCAATATATATAGCCTCACTTAGTTACTAAACAAAACTCTCTAACCAACTAAGCTACAAGACAAAAAGGGAAATAACGGAATAACAACACCCATGTGCTGTAACCAAATTACAAAGATACCCCTAACTATAATTGTTACTCAATTACAGCTTTGTCCCTATAATACCCAAGATCGTGACAATTTCCCCCCCTTGAAATGTTTCTTGTCCCCAAGAAACTTATTACCACCTAACCGTTGCTTCTTTATCCAATGCCCCTCTTCACCCAGCGGTTTTTTCTTCGCTTTTCCTTCTTCTTATCTTGTTTTTTCCTTTTCTTTTGCCTTCTCTTTTCTTTCTCCTCATCAACAAAAACATTATGTCTTGTTGTCACACCAATTTCAGCCATCCGTCTCTTCCTTAGTACTGTAAAAAATGGTTCCAAATACGCCGTCAATCCTACAACCCCATCCTCCAACGCTTCCTGCTGCAATGTTACCTTTGCTTTGTCTTGTGTGCCCGTGCCAATGACATACATGTGAGATGTTCCAAGCAAGGTGTACTGAGCAAGGTGTCCAGTGCAATCCTTTGTTCCTTCTCTTTAGGCTCCTTATTCTGCTGTTTCAAGAGATCAATGGCATCAGGAGTCTTAGCTCTAGTGGCAGTGCTTGAGAAGTTGCCAACTAATTGAGTGCCATCCTCCACTTCCTCCTCCCCAATCTCTTCTTCCATGCACTCCTCAGCCCTCTCCATAGCCAAGACCAAGGGAGCAATACGTTTAGGCTCTTCCATATCTTTAGTAGGGGCCTTCTCAAGTGGAAATACTTTTACTTGTTGGTAGCTGGAGTACACCAAGGATTTACTTTCAGCAATGTTGTTCTTCTTTGGCTTCTCCATTTTAAGAAACTCCTCCTTATTAAAACTCCCATGATAGTCATCAAAGTATTCGGCGGGAAAACTGTAATGATACTCTGTAGATAGTATCATTGCAAACTCTTGCAACTTCTCGCGAAACATTCGACTGAATTCCTTGCACTCTTCATCAAACCCTCTGCTGGTTCCTTTGTCCCTTTGGCTAGTCTCATTCTCAAACTTCTTTTCCCAAATTTGATGCTTCTGGTCAACTGAAAATGCAGCATTCTTTGGCTGCCATTGAAGCTCCATTCCAGCTGAAAATGAAGCATTATTTTGCTGCAATTTAGGGCCCATCTGCTCCATGTATGCATTGCTACCAATGGCCTTATGATCAGGTCGTCCCCCTGAAAATACAGCACCCTTCTGCTGCGATTGAGACTCCATTGGACTCCTTCGTGCGCTACTTCCCAAGGCTTCATGAGCAGGACATTCCATTGAAAATGCAGCATCCTTCGGCTGCAATTGAAACCCCATTTCAACTGAAAATGAAGGATTTTTCTGCTGCAATTGAGGCTCCCATGCTCTCCTACATGCACTGCTCCCCTTAGCTGATTTTTCACAATCAGCATACTTTGAAGACCAAGGAACTATATACATACTGCTCTTCTTCAAACAAATTATCCCAAAATTCAAGCCAAAATTAACCTTTGTTTACCTTACTAGCAGCCTAGGATTTGATTGGAACTACCGCCAAAAAGAGTGCTGGAATTCACAGCCAATAATCCCCCTCCAAATTCGCCTTCCACAATCCACTCCCAGCTGCTCCAAATCTCAAGTTTCTGCTGTGCAAATACTTTCAGAACTTGATTGAATCGGTTGCCTCAGCTGTCCGTCTTCCTCTTCAAGACTTGGACCTTTAATTACAAAAACTGATTTCTCTGCCTTCCACTCAAATTAAAATCACAGCCAAGAGCTGCTATTACCCAATCACCGTCCAACACCTACTTCACACTTTAGTGGCCCCGAGAATAAATTGGATCCGAGAATCTATTGCGGCTTCCGACGAGTTCTTTGAATTCTCAGAAATCTCCTTGAATCTCTGTTTGAGTCATTGGAATCGATTATGAGATTCAACCAAAAATCTCCTCAAAGCAGTTGGCAACCTATAATCCGCTTCTGTGGCTTACGGCTAATGAACGCCACCTCACCCACTGCTTCAAGAAGTCATCCAGACTTAATTCGCCTCAAACGGAATCCGCAGAGATTTGGGTTGGCTTCGCCTTCAAGTCTGGAGCATCACAACAACACTCCTTGCTGAAGTAGCTCTAGTACATGGCCAGATGAATAAACCGTCGAGAGCTCGTTTGAGAGTTGGTTTGGCTGCTTTGCTCTCGTTTCGGTAATGGAGGAAGAAGGGTGAAGCAACTGAAGAAGAAGGGTGAAGCAACCGAAGAAGGCCACTCGATTAACTCAAGCAGAAGGAGTCGACGGCCAAGGAACTGCTCTCGCCTGGTATTTCCGAAATCTGGTAGCAACTACAATGGGTTCAAGAAGTCACCCAGATCCGCTTCTTACCGTCTGGATCGAAATCACTGACCAATCAAAGCGGCAGTACCAACAATGCACCGGTCGGAAGCTTCATCGTTTGGGTCGGAATCGCCCTCCGATCTGGTCGCAACCCAATCATCGACCACAAGCCCCAATCGCGAATCGTCCTGGCTTGCTCGCCTTCAATTCTGGACAAGATTGGAGTCTTAGCCACGAGCCGTTAGCCTCTTGCAGTGATCACTCTCCACACAAGATTACAACAGATTCAAGATTGCCTAAGCTCTGTGTGCGTTTGCTGAGATTCAACGACTACCCCCACTCGCTTCCACTTCACGCCTTCTTTTCTCGCCATAATCAGCGCCTTTGTCCCACCCAACCGTCTTCGACGGACTTCCTCACCAACAGCGAGCGTTGTCTGTTCGCGACGCTTCAAGTATGCTCATCTATCGACCAACTCCAATCGCGAACGCTCCTCTGTACTGATCGATGATGGGCTCCGCTATGGATTGACGACGGAAATTACAGCCGACCAAATCAACCAACTCTCTTACAAGAACGATTGAATTTACAATCGAGGAACGGTTGGTTCTAGTCGAAATCATCTTCCAAACCAAATGAGTAGCACACTGCTGAGCCCCAATCGGATTCGTCTTCAAATTGGAGCTGCAACAGAATCACAGCTGAGGATGGTAAGGCTCTGCTCATTTGGGAGTTTCAATCAACTGGAATCAAATCCACAACCAAGGATTGACTGCTCTGATACCATTTGTCATGAACCTAGGGTTTGTGATAGGTTAGAAGAGGAATTGGGGAAGAAATTGAGAAGAAATGAAGAGGGAGATTGAATAGAATTAGGGAGGGAAAGAATGTAACAGTGAAGAACGAGAGAGAGAGAGAGAGAGAGAGAGAGAGAGAGAAATTGTAGAGAGAATCAGATATTCATTTTCTCATTTCTTGCATATCCCCTTCCTATAGCTGAGGCAATATATATAGCCTCACTTAGCTACTAAACAAAACTCTCTAACCAACTAAGCTACAAGACAAAAAGGGAAGTAACAAAATAACAACACCCATGTGCTGTAACCAAATTACAAAGATACCCCCTAACTATAATTGTTACTCAATTACAGCTTTGTCCATATAATACCCAAGATCGTGACAAATAGCAAGAAAATAAAGGACGCCAAAGGATTTATAGTGGTTTGGCTTCTTCCAAGACTACCTCCACTCCTCTAGTTTCATTAGAGAGTTCCAATCCTCTATCTTTTTGAAAACATCAAATGCAATGGCATATTATGACACTGATACAAAAATGTGGTACTATACTCATTAGCTATATAACCCACAAGAGTAACTCCCTCACTCTTACAACAATAAACAAGAAGCAAGAGTGAAATGAAAAATGATCTCTTAAAAGATCAAAGTACAAGATGTTTGCTCAATGAATAAATGAATATCTTCAATGAAAGCTCTCTTTAATGCTCTTGATGTGTTATCAATGAACGTTCTAATGCTCTTCCAAAAGTCTTATTTTTGCTCAATAGTGCCTCATTTTGTAGGTATGGTGAAATTAGCTATTTTCTACTAGTTGGGCCACCTGTAACATGATCTAACTAGCTGTTACTGTGTGCCTAGCTAAAGAATTGTTGACTTTTTTTAACATTTGGTCATTGGTTTCAAACCTGTTGAGCAACAGAAATCATGTAGAGATTAAACATTTGTAGACTTGAAAACTACCAACAGCATGTGTCAATCAGTCAACGGTTTATCTATTTGCAGTGAAAAATAAAGAGAAATGATTTGTTTATCAACTGTATGATTAAGTTGGTCAACCATGTCTATTCTTTTAGTGAAAGTTAAGGACTTTGCATTTCTACTATCGATCCTATGATGAATTCGATCGGTTGTTTTTCATTTTTCAATAAGAAATAGCAAACATTGCATTTTTACTGCCGACCATGTGATGAATTTGGTCGACATACTTGCTTGACAGTTGGAGGAGTGTGAAGGAGACCAAGAAGATCTTAATAGGTGCCGCTCCAACTTATTATGTATGACCTCATTTCTTATTTTGTCATTTCTTGTATGGCCATACATCTGTCATGACATTCTCATGTAAGCTACGTTCATATTTTGCATATGTTGGCCCTTGACTACCCAATATGCTTTATAGTTGTCTGATAAAAGCCTTAAAGGAATTTTATGATTGCATAAATTGCCGATGCACTTCTCTATTTCAACCATCATGCCTTGATTCTATGAGTAACATCCTCCACGTCTCCCCTTCCATTTGAAGAATATGTGAAAATTAGGGTTTAAGAAAAACCTCAAAAGGTTGAATTAGAGTAAAAATGACTGCCTGTTAGAGCATTAATAGATTCCACTCATTAATCACAAAAGGAATCCTTCTAATCTTAGCCATCCATCTATTTTAAAAAAGTTACACACTACTCTCGTGGCTACTTACTCAAGCTAGTAAAATAAATACTAACCATAAGCTAAACAAATAAGAAAAATAAGAACACCAATAAATCAAAGAATATGTTATTGCACCACCTAAATCCAAGCATGGTTACTGATGTATTTGTATTGCCTATTTAATACTAAACACATGAGGTAGCAAGTAAGATTTTAGATGTGTTTAGGTAAAGTCTTTAATACCTCATGATTTATTGCCATGGTTATGATTATTGGATGATTTGATCATATCTGATTCTATGTTATAAAGTGTTAAAGATATGGTAATGCATTATATATTAGAATTTTTGTGTTAATTGGTCATCTTAATAATGGATTGGACATTTGATATCTTTTTGAAACTTTTTTTAGGAGAACTTTTGTCAAAGTACCATACCTAATGGCACTAGACGTTAGCCTTGGGTGCACTTCAATTTGACCCCCAGTTAGCAGGGTTGTTTCTATGTGTCATCTAATACATATGAATTGATTCTATACATTAGCATGACCAATCACAGAGTAGATTTATCCATTGGCATAGGCTAATAATGGAGGGGTTTTATATGTTGGCATAAGTCAATGATGGATATATGGGTACATTTTGTTTAGCATACTCCTAAAAAAGGGCGTCTTTAGTACACAAGGCTCCCACTTTGCAAGGGTTGAGGGAGGGTCATCTTTGTAAGCAACCTTTGGCTTATTTTGCAAAGAAGCTGTTTTCACAACTTGTACCCATGAACTTCTAGTCATGAAGGAACAACCTTACTGTTGCTTAATGTACTCTCATGAAAAAGAAAAAATTGATATTATATTATTTCACTGAAAAGATGATTATCTTAAACTAGGAAAAAATGTTTTTAAAAGAAAACAAATTTTCATGCATGTTTCAAAAAAGAATAACTTCTCTTGCATAAAAAATTGTGCATTTGCTTGTCCCGGTTCTGTCATAATATATATTTTCTAGTTTTGATCACAGAATAGGCATTTGAACTAACAAATCCATCTACTTGGAGGTACTTAATGTTATCTATCATCTCCTCTTTAGCAGGTCCCGCATTTGTTCACATGGCCTTGGTATGTTATTTTATTTATTCTTTTGATAAGTCTTAGTGGTTAGCTCCTCTTATTTACAGGTAGGAAGTGTATGGTAAACTGGTTTGGTTTATTTTAGTAAAGTTGAAAATTTGGTGTATTATAGCAGTTTAAGTTTTGTTTCTGAAGTTTGGGATTGAAATGTGGGTTGTAGAGGTTTGTTGGGCCCTAGTGAGCGAATGGTTAACCAAGTGTCATGCATCAGTCACAGGCTTCCATTTTGGGTCATGACATATTTCTTCATCATAGTTGGACTTTTAAAGTTAGCTTGTCCAGAGCTGAATCCATTGGGTTCTCTAAAGAATCGGGATAGTTTCATGAGAAGCATGTGTGTGAACCCTATTGCAGCATTATTTGTGATTTTTATAAATTGTTGGTAAGTTGAAACATCACAAGTGAGGTGCTAGCAAGCCTGTACTTTTTGTTGAGGATATAGAATGCATGGTACCTGAATGAATTAATTTCTTAGAGCTTAGGTAATTTGTTAATTTGTCACGAAGTTCAAGTTTTGGCCCTTATGAAAGTATGCATTTGGAATTGAAGTTATTTTTTCCTATGGTGGTGTAGTCTTATTTATGGATTTTTAAAGCAGCATTTGCAAGTAGAATTGATGCCAAGAGAATCTCACTCGCTTTAGAAAATCACTTCTGATTTTCCTGTTGCCTTGTTGGGGTCTATTTGGCTTTATTTTATCACATATATTGCTTCATTTCTTTCTTGCTATTCCTCCACCTCATATTACTCTCTCATGTTTTCTGCAGTGATGGGATCTTTTTTGCCGTGAAGGAAGTTTCTTTGCTAGATCAAGGAAGCCAGGCCAAGCAAAGTATTTATCAACTTGAACAGGTAATGAGAATTTGTCATTTTCTGAATGATTGTCATTGGCAGTTTTGGCATGACTTTCTGATTCTTTGCTAATTCATTCAGGAGATTTCTCTCTTGAGTCAGTTTGAACATGAGAACATAGTTCGATATCTTGGTACAGACAAGGTATGCTTTCTGTCTTTTCAAATCACTTCTTCTTTTTTTTCCTTCTCTTCTTCCACTTTGCCATGTAATGTTCCTGGAATTTGAATTGTATATCACTATGATTTATTTAGATTGTATGCTTAAGGATGTTAATTCTGCCTTTTCTGATCATGAGACAATCTCTAGATGACATGGGAGGGTTATATTTGCAAATTTCAAGAAGCGTTAGCTTGAGCAAAAGTAATTATACTTTCATGTTACACCACTTTATGGTCAATAACCTATTTTCCCTCCCCGCAATCCCATTGTGTGGGTAATATTTCTTATGTTCAAATATGAGAGCTGAAAAAACCTCATCTTCCCCCACACCCCCGCCTCAAAAAAAAAAAAAAAATTGATGCTTATTTGTGCCTTCCGTCCTATTTTAAGTTTATTGTTGGCGCATGAAACTGAATTTACAGCAAGTTTAAGAAATCTTATTTTGCCTTTTCAACTATCACTAACTGTATAGATGTTACTATTATCTGATATTTTTTCCCTGAGGTTGATAATACTACCTTTTTTTTTTTTTGTTATTTGTGTACCTGGACTTAGTTCATTTACTTGTTTGTGTTTCTATGTGTAAATGATCTTTTCTAGGATGATTACAAACTGTACATCTTCCTAGAGCTCGTAACCAAAGGTTCACTTGCAAAGCTTTATCAAACATATCGCCTGGGGGATTCCCAAGTCTCTTTATACACGAGGCAGATTTTGAATGGTTTGAATTATCTTCACTGCAAAAATGTGGTTCACAGGTATAAAAATGATCTCTTTACTTTTTATTTTAGTGTGTCATCATTTAATCTTTTTGTTCTTTCTAGCTGTTTTCTTTTCTTAACCTCACTGTTCTTGAGTTGCAGGTTATATGTCTAAGGCAGTACCAAACATTATTAATTAATTGGATAAATACTAAAATTCTAAATTTTACCCATCTTTCAAATTTATTCTGAACTTCCAATTTTATCAATTAACATCCTGAACTTTGAAATTTGTTGCAATAGTGTGCTGCTGTCAAACTTCCATTAAGATCATACTCTATCAGTTCTTTGCATGCTCTCACATGACTGTTCTTGCTGATTGTTTAAAAAGTCATTTGAGAGCATGTGACTGAGCAAAAAACTATTGACCTAGTTTACTTTTATTTTATTTTTGACGTTGTCCTTTCACTAGAGATGGTTTAAGGTCTAGAACTCATGCAGCCAACCCTACTTACTGGGATTAAGGCTTGTGATTGTCATTATTGTTTATCGAGTCCTTTCCCCCTTTGCAAAGATAAGGCCTATCCACCAAAAGCTTTCATTATCATTTTCTCTTTCTTCTCCCAATTTATTAACTGTGTCTTATCACAATCTTTCAATCACTAACACCATTGTAATGTGAACAGCAGTATATTACATGTAGAAATGAGTTGGCCTCTACAAAAATTTGCCACATTATGGCTGTTGCCCTGCTTGTGAAAGACATATTACATGCCTTCAAGTCAGGTTTATGAGAATTTTCTTTTTATAAAATATACACAGAGAGGATTTTGAGAAAGATTATTTCAATTTTGACTGTTATTGGTTTGTTGGACACTCAGGTTATGCATGTACCAAAGGTAAGAGCTTCCTAGGATTGTACTATAAAAAAATCTCTACTCTTTGAAACCCAGATTATGCCATTTGGTGATGGGGAAATAGTAGTTGGCATCAGGAATGGGGGAGATGTTTGCTAGGGCCTGAGGAATTAATGCAGGACAGGGCTGGGAGGGGAGGACCCTGTCCATACTCTCCGTGTTGCTATCCCTACTTGTTTGATGTCATTGTTAGCTTATGGCAAATTTTGGTGGTTATTAGCCAATTTGATCTTGTCTATGGCTGTACTTATTTATTATGTATTAATTTTTATGTAATCTTTCATTTTTGTAGTTGTAACCTGCAGGGGAGCAAGTAGTTGAGATTTGCTCAAATGTTATAAGTATCTATGCATGATTTGACATTAGGGAGCATGTAGAGATTGTAGATGGGCAATTTTATTGGTTCGACTTTCAAGCATAAAATATCTCATTCTTGAATGGTTTAATTGTAGATCATGTTTCCTCTAAGACTGGTATATTTCTTTCTCATCTTCAAGGGATATCAAGTGTGCTAATATATTGGTGGATGCAAGTGGGTCTGTAAAACTTGCAGATTTTGGATTGGCAAAGGTTATTTTCTCTACCAAATATAGGTTTCCACCCCCCGCCCCACTCCCCTGTCTTGCGTTTTAGATGTTGAGCTAAATAAATTTTGTCACATGCATTCAACAGGCTACTAAACTAAATGATGTAACATCTTGCAAAGGGACGGCATTCTGGATGGCCCCAGAGGTTTGAGTTATTTTCTGAGTTATGCTGTCTATTTTACTGTTCTACATTATTTCTGTTAGTGCTATTATCATGTCAGGTTGGGCAATTGCAATTTTTCAGAATATTAGCTCTTCATGTTAATATGGGTGGCTGGTCAATGCTAATTTTTGGCTATGTGGACCATGGTTACCCAATTCATGGCACCCCCCACGAACTGCGTTTCCAATCATGTGTCTGATCACGGTACAAATGTGTATTGGAATGGGGAGGGACGCGACTTGGATCGCTAAAAATAGTGATCCCAAATATAAAAAGTTACTTGATACCCCAAATTCAAAGGTCTAAACTTAGAGATCATTGGGAGATGGAAGAAGTTCACCTATCATTAAGCTTTTGAGATGAAAGTTAGCTTTAAATTTATTATGTTAGGATTCAGTTTTTTTTCTCTCCCTGTTTCTGTTGTACTGTTATGTTTTTATGTGTTATTGCAAACTTGCTTTTAGTTAAGTTGAACCTGATTTTCATTGCAATATCTTATGAATATAACAAAATTTTTCCTTTGAATTTTAATAAACATACTAATAAATTAATCAAAGCGAACCAAGAACCAAACTGACCTAATAACTCACCCTACTCCCCACGAATTTGTACCTAGCTAGGTAGCTTACCTCATTCCCGAATTCATGCCACCAATCAAAATATGCCATGTTCTGTGTAACTATGATGTGGACTTTTGTCTTTCTTTTAGAGTTAGTTCATTTGTTATGCTATTTATTATGTCATTTTATCAAGTTTTAATACATAATATTCTAAATGCACTCTCCAGAAAACCCTCATTTTGCAGAATGGAAGCACAGTTTAGAAAGAAAAAAAGTTAAATTTCAAATAATTGTTTTGTTTGCACTTCAATGGTTTCTCACTTTATAGCCAGGGTTATGACAATGACATTAAAAAAAAAAAAAAGGCATCAACTATTGCAGTATATTCTGACTTATTGAGTGATAGTTGAGTTAATTTCCTGCTAGGCTTTTATTATTGTCACTTTGTCATATGTATACTATTATAGCCTAGAGTGTTAGGCATCAAAATAGTTTTGCTTGATTAGTTCCTCTCTTGCTTATCCCTTTTAAGTTTTTGTGCTGAGCATATGCTATCAGTCATAATGATCAATTATAAAGGTAGATATATACCTTGGCTTCGCTCAATTATGATGTTTTTGGTCCAGTTTCCTTGTGTTACCAGAATTCATTTTTACATGTAAATGAGTAGGGGCTACTGCTTGGTGGAGTGGTATAATGCTCAGGGTGCCAAATGAGAGTGTGTGGATTGAAGTCTGAAAGAAACTGCCTTGGGGTCCAACACTGGGAATTGTCTTTCTATGTAAACGTGTCAAGATTACATGGTTTACAAAAATTGACCATGGAATTGGGAAATACTGATGCAAGATATTTGCAGACTCATGGTGACCACACAATTTTTTTGTGCTACTTAACTAACAAGAAAATGGTGTGGATGAAACACACAAAAGATAGGGAAAAAAGAAATAACCATTACCCAGTGCTGGTCCTACAACATGCACGTTGGTAGGGGATGAAATTAACTTTCTCTGGCGTTAGATTTGGAATTAAGGTAAGGAACTTGTAAGTAGGAGTGGAAGGAAAAGAAAGAGAAGGTTTACGCTTCCTCTTGCTTTGTAACAAGGGAAGGGAAGACAGGTGGGAAATATATATATATATATATATGTGGTGACAGAAGGGAGAAATATTCTAATCTCAAGTCAGATTAAGGCTTATAATTTTTATTTTAACTGCCCTTCATACTGTCTGATCTCTCCTAATTCCAGAGATGAATAGAGAGTGGATGAAAAAGGGTTTTACCCACCTGTTCCACCTCTTGCCTTTTACCTTTTAAACACCCCAACGGGGGGCCCCATCAATCCAAACATAACTTGACAAGCATATCTAACACAACAACCCAATATCACTGAATGTTATTGTTTAAAATGCCATATTGCAATACAGACGAAACAATATTATTTGAGTGCTGATAATACTTGCATACCTATGAGTAGTTTTGTTCGAATGTTTCTTAATTTTCAGAATTACATTTGGGTAGGGATACTAATTTTCACCACTTTGGCTTTGCAGAGATTTATTATTTTTTTATTTTTTATGGGAGGAAGGTTATCTTTACATGCATATGATGGGTTATGCAATACTTGCTGCATGCTTATTTTAGTTACAAATTTAACAAATTGGTTATACATTGTTAGGTGGTTAATGGGAAGAACCGTGGTTATGGACTTGCTGCTGATATATGGAGCCTTGGTTGCACAGTGTTGGAGATGCTAACTGGACAAGTTCCTTATTCTCACTTGGAAGGGGTATGATGATTATATTAACTTTTCTGCATTTGTTTCATTTTATTAAGTCATTATTAATCTAAAAAGCTTAAATTACTACAGTATGGACATAAGTATATTAAGCTCTCTTACTCTCCCGATGTGCACAATCCCAGCATTTATGGGCCTGCAACCCATCTAAGGGCTCGACTTGGCTTAGACTTGTGGGCCCAACTCATGGGCCCGACTCCTTGGGCCCAATCGAATTTTGATTTTATAAAAAAATCAAATTATAAATAATGCAATTTTGAAATTGAATTTTTGATATTTGAGTTAATAATATTTTAAAAATTATATAGACATTGTCGCAAATTCACAATGGCAATCAACAAATCTCAAATAATTTGCATCTCATACACAATATCACACTTTTTAGAAGAAAATTTATCTCACAAAAGCCACGTTAAAAAAATCCTAAATATATAAATAAATATATATCTCATACACAAGCATTGGAGTTCAAATTCAAAATATGAAATAATTTTTTATAACTTAAATATTTATAAAAATAGTATTAAAAGTAGAATTAGATTATTGGAAACCATATTAAAAATTTTAAAGTCTTCATTTTCAAACTTTTAACTTCTAATTCGAACATTTTTTAGTTTTTATTTTAAAAGTAGAATTTTCATATTAAAAAAATATTTTTATATCTAACTCATTAATTAAATAAATATATTTTTATAAAATTACTTTTAAAATAATTTAAAAAATGGGTTGGCCCATCAGGCTAGGCCCATTAAGGATCACAAGTCGTGGGCCTGGCTTGACTTGGAAGCTCAATGGCCTGGTCCAGCCCAAGTGGACTTGTGCTGTTCTTGGGCCCTAGGTTTGGCTAACGGTTCTATAAACAAGCTGGCTTGACCCTGCTCATTTATATAGGGCAAAATGATGGGCCTGACTTGGCCCGTTTGACATGCCTACCAATACAAGCAAATTAATTGCCGAGCAAAAAACATGGCATCTTCAGAATCAGAGTTTTGCTATCATATTAAGTCACCATCAGCTTGTTTAATGGGTTCTCCTATCTAATGGCATTATAAGGTTATGTTGTTCTACTTTAGTTTGTCATGCAATCTATTAAATGAACTTAAAAGGTTGGCCTGGTGGTTGATATATGAGACTCTAAGCATGGAACTTCAGTGTTCAATTAGTTGGATTGATGATTTTCCAAGAAAAAAGAATAGTTGGCTTGCTGTCCACTTCCTCCTTTTTGCAGTTGGTGATTTGGTAGTTCCTATTTTTTGAATAGTGTGAACTTTTGATTTTCTATCCTCCTCTCGTATAGGATTCACTCCTTTTGAGGCTTTTTTCATTGTTTTATATGTATGATTTTTTGTGGAAAAAATGTCTAGTTGACAACAAAAGATGGGAATTTGAACAGTTTTGCACATTTGAGGAACAATAGAAGGTGGTTTACTATGTCACAGTGACTTTGAACTTGTCCTCACGTGTTTATGGTGCTGTACTGAGGGTGTATATTCCTATTCAATCACAGATGCAAGCATTGTTTAGGATTGGCAGGGGTGAACCTCCTCCCGTTCCTGATTCCTTATCCAGTGATGCCCACGATTTTATCCTCAAATGCTTGCAAGTTATCCCAGAAAAGCGGCCTACTGCTGCTAAACTATTGAACCATCCATTTGTGAAGGGGCTACCATCAACGTCCTCAGTCCCTGCATCTCCATATCATTACAACCTCCGGTGATCCAATTTATAAGTGTGTTTAGGTAAAATTATTCATGTTTTTGCTTTGGTCTACTAGTGTTTGGCATCCCTTACCTGATCATTGAATTTCCTTTAAACATGGCAGACGAAGAATCTGATTGGTTGGATAAATAATTGGAAGTGTGGCATCCAAGAAGCACAATTTGAAAGTTCAAGATGTTATAGATGCATCCTTATTTTCAGAGTTTGTTTATCAATGTGTACATACATGTTTTATATGTTATCAATTCCACCCCAGGCTTGTTTGGTTCAGCTAGTGTTCCATTTGTATACTAAACCAAAAAGAAAGTACTGTGGTAGCTGTTCCCAAAACACCAGTTGAACGGTTCTCCCTTTCCATTTGCTCTTTTTCCTTTCCTATTGGGAGGCAGGTCGAGGGGTTCACGATGGATGGAAGAATTATGAAACAATAGATGCATTGACATAGCACGAAGCTAATATATACAACAACCTATCGAGCCTTAATCGTGCTAGTTGAACGAGCCAAGCTGATACATCTAGGTAACCTATAGCTTGCTTTTATGTTTGAATTTATTTTAAAACCATGCAATGGATATGGTTGGTCTTACAGGTCTCTTTGTATTTATCCGTCCAGGAATCACCTATACTGGCATTAAAGTGCTGATTTTGAATAGAAGGTGCAGCCTATGGAGCAACAACGAACGTTAATTGGGATCGATTACATGAATTTTAGATTTTCAATCATCTCTACCTGACGAGCAGTTACTCAACATTGAATGCCACACTTCCAATCCAGCCTACAGTGTGATATACACATTCCAAATTTTTGGTTGAAATGGAATTCCCTCCTCTCCTCTCCCTATTGCTCGTTTCGTCTGTCATGTGAAGATGTTTTCAGTAGTGTGTACATATTTGTGACAATGTAAATAGGTTGGAAACTCTCTGTTGTTGAACTGTTATAATGTATCATGTCCATGATGTGATTGTTCCTCCTGTGCCATTGGTAATTGTTGGCCAAAATTATATATTTTTTTTCTGTATTTTCGTGTCACCGTTCAAATTTTTTTGTTGTTTTGAATACATTGTTGAACTTGATTTTTAATTAATTTAATTTTTATATTTTGATTTTTTTCATTTGATAAGTTGAACTTTTTGTTATTTCGATTATACTAATGTTCTTGTATTTTCGAGTTAATTTAATTCATATATTTTGGTATATAAAAAAAATAGTTAAATTGATTTATCTCATTTTATTTTTTTTACATGAAAAAAATGAATGATGAAACTTTTTGAATTGTCACACGAAAAAAATGATAAAATATAAGGTTTAAATTTATTAAAAAAATGTAAGTTAATAAGTGTAATTAAAATAAAAGAATAAATGGTCACATAAAAAAAGTGAAAGTATAGGGACAAAAATATGGTGTTTGATTCATTGATAATTATTGCGAAAATTTATTTTATTTAGCGATGGTGATATTAGATTCGAACTAAAATTGTGTTAATGTTAATAGAAAAATAAAGTTTGTATAACCATATAAAATATCAAAAGGACCATGAGTGACCTAAATATGATAATATGTTAAAAAATTTAAACATAAAAAATAATTAATTTAATTTTAAAATATAAAAAATATATAATTTTGTTTTTGCAAGAGGTTGGATTAGATAAGGCAATGCGTATTTTCCCAAATAAAAAAATTATCAAATGCTGTCAAATCCCAAAATGTGGTGGTGTTACTGGGCCGGGCCTATAGGCCCAAATAACGAAGCCCGGCCCATGTCAATTCATGTTCTCCCCGCTTTACCCTCTCCCCATCTATAAAGCCCTCCCCCTTCCTCTCTCTCTCTCTCTCTCTCTCTCTGCAAGAAACATATCTCCACTGCAAAATTCTTCCCTCCAAAACCTCTCGCGCGACAAAATCTAGAGCGAGAAAGTTGGAACGCTGATAATCATCTCCATCGTCTTCATCTTCTTCGTCGCGATTGGTTGCAGAAGGAAGCAATGGGGAAGGACGAGGACGAGATGAGGGGCGAAATAGAGGAGAGGCTGATAAACGAGGAGTACAAGATCTGGAAGAAGAACACGCCCTTTTTGTACGATCTGGTCATCACTCATGCCCTAGAGTGGCCTTCCCTCACCGTCGAGTGGCTTCCCGACCGCGAAGAGCCTCCCGGGAAGGACTACTCTGTACAGAAGATGATTTTGGGGACGCATACTTCCGAGAACGAGCCGAACTACCTCATGCTTGCGCAGGTCCAGCTGCCGCTCGAAGATGCCGAGAACGATGCTCGCCACTACGACGACGATCGCTCTGATTTCGGCGGATTCGGTTGCGCCAACGGCAAGGTATTATTTAGCTGTTTGCAGTGGTAATTTAAGAATTCGAGGTTTTTAGGGCTTACTTGTGTCAATTTTGGGGTTCAAATGGTGACTTAGTTCCACGTTAGCGCTTAGAAGGTGGAACTTGGAGTGTTGAATGTTTATTTTTCTGCAAGCTCTGTTGTCTGAAACTGGAAAGTAAGCGAACAATTAAATATGCGCTTATTACAACGCAGAAAATACATTTTTTCCCCTCTGTTTGTTTGTTCCTCTGTTGTCTGTTTGTCGCTGTTCCTTTTAAGTACAGTCTTTTTGGTGAAAGAGTAAGAGGAACGGAGAATATGGAGGGTCCTTCTGGTTTAACTGAAAATTTGGATTGGACCAGCTTCTGTGAGCTTTGTTTGTATAAATTAAATTTGTTTAATATCTCATTAGTTTAGAAATGATCTCCTAGTCCAATTTTGACATACAGTTTGCCTTATAATTAATATCATTTAATAAATTGATTGCTTTCAAATTGTTAATTGAAATGGGAATCCTTCAGTCTGTGCACCAAATAATGCCTAAAGATATTATTCAATCTTGTAGACATGTATTTTATGCAAGTTCATCTTCAGTTTAGTTGTTTCCAGCTATGGAATTCTTTTTGTTATTACTGATAGGATATGAAGGCTTTTGAATTGTAATGGTACATTCCTCTTGCAGGTTCAAATAATCCAGCAAATAAACCATGATGGAGAAGTTAACCGGGCTCGTTACATGCCACAAAATCCATTTATTATTGCCACCAAGACTGTCAGTGCTGAGGTTTATGTTTTTGATTATAGTAAACATCCATCAAAGCCTCCTCTAGACGGTGCATGCAATCCTGACTTGAGGTTGAGAGGCCATAGTACTGAAGGATATGGTCTATCATGGAGTCAGTTCAAGCAGGGTCACTTATTAAGTGGTTCTGATGATGCCCAAATTTGCTTGTGGGACATCAATGCTACTCCTAAGAATAAGGCCCTAGATGCTATGCAAATATTTAAGGTATTTTCACTGTTCATGTCAGGCGTGCTATATGCTTTACACTGTCTAGTTTCCTCAAGCATGTTTGAGCACATGATGTGCTCTATATAGCATTTTTGGAAGCTACAAGAACCGAAACATCTAATGAATCAATGTATTTCTGCAAGTTAAAAAACCTGATTTGATGACAGTTGGTTAAGCTGTTATGGTGATATAAAGCCAATGGTTGTTCTGTTTTCTTCTGAATATCAAAGGAACCATGGTACTCACATATGTAAAGTAGAATACTGCAGATTATATCTAGTGAGCTACCATTTATGTGTTCACTGAACCAGGTTCATGAAGGTGTTGTAGAAGATGTAGCGTGGCATCTGAGGCATGAATATTTATTTGGCTCAGTTGGGGATGACCAATATCTGCATATATGGGATCTCAGGACACCATCTGTCAGCAAGCCAATCCAGTCAGTAATTGCTCATCAAAGTGAGGTACATATTTAAAGTTCAGAATTTATTGCTTTAGATTAGATGTGCCTGTGGTTCTATCTTTTATCTCTGCATGATCTTTTTAAGGGGTTAATATTTGACTAAGCTAACCATTGCATTAGAAGATTATAAAGTTGTTCTCATGGTTGCATAAGATAAGTTAGATCAGATGCAAGGGGGGCTATCTGATCCCTAATCCATATTTAACTTGGTAAAAATTCAGAGTAAATTATAGTTGCAGTTAGAGTTAGATGGAATATCTCTGAATCGTTTTGTCTGTTGTTATCTCTAGGTCCATTCCAAGACAATCTACTTTTTCTCAAATAACAAGTCAAGGCAATTCATTTCGGTTTTATATCCATTAACTCAAAATAACAAGGATAAAATTAATTCATTACAATATCTTGTCTATGATATAACATAGATGAGTTTTAGTGAATTGCAAGGAAAAAAAATGCTTGCTCCCATGACATCATCTAAAGGAAAAAAACAATGTGTATATGCATAATGTATAAGTAGGGAGTAAAATCTAGTAAAACTATAATCTAGAACAATAATGGTCTATGCTGTAATAGATAGCATCTACTAGCTATCCCAATAATCAGAAAGCCAAGTACTTGTCCTAATAGTTCTTACGTTCTAACATTGTAAGAATTAAAACAACTTTGTGTAATATAATATTGTGTCTTTTTTTGTTTTTTTCAAAAGAACAACTTAAGAGAATATGATTGCATTTGTTCTGATTCTGCACAGTTTGCTGTAAATTCCTATTAGCATATTATCATTATTGTGATGTGAACCAAATGGTTGTAAATTACTAGATCAGTTGTGTTAGTAGCTGTTTGAGTAGTTTCAATAAATATAAAAATTGATAATGCAAAACTTTGGTCAAGATGGATAAACTAAAGTCACAAAATGCAAAATGAGAGACTTGACTTGCTAGCTATTTAGTAGTTTCCTTTGTCTCATTTCTGGGCCTTTGTCTCATTTCTGGTTTACTTTGAGCTCCTTGTTGCCGACACATTTGGGGATCAGATTGTCTTCTTTTCAGCGGCAAGTGGTCACTAAATCTAGCGTTTTTTAACATTAGGCTTGTGTATCATATCTAGTTGGTTTGATTGGCCAGAACCTGTTGCTTTTTCCTTGTAAAGTTCACTGGATTTTTTCACCTCATTGAGTGAATATCTGAAATGACACTACTTTTATTTCCTTAAGCTCACAATAGCTTTTTTGTATATTGACTTATTTTGCATTTGTTGTTAATGCAATTTCGTTAAATTTTAAATGGTTGAGATCATTTATCCCTCCCTTGTATTAGACTGCATGTTTTTCTTGCTTCTAGTACCAGTAATCAATTAAACTCTCTGTTCTCTGCTGCTGTGAGGTGATATGAGATTACTACTGTCTGCATAGGAGAATTAATTTTCCCCCATGATTTCTGTAGGTTAACTGCTTAGCTTTCAACCCCTTCAATGAATGGGTTGTGGCAACGGGGTCTACAGATAAAACTGTGAAGTTATTTGATCTCCGCAAGATTTCCACTTCTCTTCATACATTTGATTGTCACAAGTGAGAGTTCTTTCCTCAGCTTTTTAATTTACTAGATCCGCGCCCTATCAAACTCTTGCAGATTCCAATAGATTGTATTTGTTATAGCTGGTGAGATTTCTTAAAGTGTTTGTCTGTGTGAGCATTTTTGAAGGAACAAAAATTTTGTTGCCTTTCTACAGGGAGGAGGTTTTCCAAGTTGGATGGAACCCCAAGAATGAGACTATCCTGGCTTCTTGTTGTCTTGGGAGGAGGCTTATGGTGTGGGATCTTAGCAGGTTGGCCTTGAATGACAAGTACCTGTTATTGTTATTAAAATTTCCTTTTTTTTTTGTTTTCTGATTTAGATAATACTTTTTGGGGTGAAGATAAGTAAATCAAATCAAGGACAAAACACTTGTGATTTCCAACCACAAATTAGACGCACACCTCTTCCCATGCAAGTTCTTGGCTTAACACTCGACCCAACAGCTGGTTTTTGTTGTTGTAATTAAGTGGCTTTCCTTGAGATTTCCAGGAAACGAAGTAAACAGTCAAAATAACTTTACATATTTGATCTGGCTGGGGGGAAAGCTTCAATGTTAACTTACTTTTACTCACAAAGGTCTAGGCTTCCACCATTACACTGTAACTAGCAGTTTGAACTGCATGCCTGGGGATCAGCATCCCCTCGGATGGCGTCCTTCCCATTTTAGCGTCATTTTGGTGGTGGTCTTCCAGATCATCTCATTAGACACCGTTCTGATTAATGTGCCTGATACTATGCAAGGAATTACCATATTTTCTTTCTTATCCAGGATCGACGAGGAACAGACACCAGAGGATGCTGAAGATGGCCCGCCGGAGTTGCTATTCATTCATGGTGGGCACACAAGTAAAATTTCAGATTTCTCATGGAACCCCTGTGAAGATTGGGTTATTGCCAGCGTGGCTGAAGATAATATACTTCAGATCTGGCAGATGGCTGAGAACATCTACCACGATGAAGATGATATACCTGCAGATGAACCAGCAAAGGCATCGTAAAAAAAAAAATGCCACATTAGAGAATGGTCTAAACCCAGAAAGACAAATGACTTGGAAATTTAGAATAGGAGCATCATGTCCACCTCCATCTTTTGGCTTTCCTTTTGCTTTTCTCTTCTTCTGTGTATTTTATCTGCGCGTACCAAATTGCACCCTTTTTAAAATTTATGTTGTATTTATCTGCAGTAACCTAGCTTTGTTTTTCATAGTGATGAAGCATCAAATCCCACTGCACATATCTTGAAAGTGGTTGAACTAGGTGTTGCACCATCTTAGCATATGGTAGATTGATGTGAATCAAATTATTAAAATTAATTAATGGAACTTAGAAAATTCTCTAGGCCAATTAAATGATTGTAGAAGCCATAACTAGAGTTGATTGTCAACGATGCCATTGGCCTATCAAAGAGAAAAGTTGATGTTTTTTTCGTCAAGTTAGTTGTTATTTACATTTGTGATTAATAATTGTGACTTTATTAAAATATAAAGTTAAAGTTTAGTTTTGACTCATGAGTTAATTTTTAAACTCGAGTATGAAGTTGACATGAATTTAATCTTATTAAAATTTGTTACAACAACACATCCAGTCTTTATCCTATTATCAGTTAAAATTTGTTATTTAACTTAAATTTAATTTATTATTTTATTTTATTATATATATTATTTTATGTTAAATGATTAAATTAATATATATAATAATTTTAAACATATTTAATTTAATTATATTATTATAATAATTTAAAATCTAATAACATTAAAAGTATACATAAAATATTAATGTATTTATAAATAATATTAACAAGTTACTCGTAAACTTATAATTATAATATATTTATAAATTTTTAATTAAGTTTATTAATATTCATGAATTTAATCAAACATATTTGCGAATTTTATTAAACTCAATCTCGACTTATTTATAAATCAAATTTTAAAATTAAATTCAAACTCTATTCATTTACCTTAACAAGCAAAATCGAACTAGTTTTTGTCTAAACGAACACCAAACTATTTGTAAAGAACTTAATTCATTTGCAACCCTACTAAGATAACACATTGATGTCTATCTGTTGATGGGTCCTAATTGAGCCTTTTTCTGTCTGTTGATAGTCAATTAGGTTGCAAATCAATCCAGCAGCTGTCACAAACACACCTTTCATGACCATACTATTGCCAATAAAGACCAATCTGTCATCAGGCCTTGGCAGTGCATCATCGTACAACCTAATAGCTCGACTTAGCTTCATAATCAAGTTCCAATGGCCTGATCACAAACATTAGTTTTCATTACCACTGACCATTATGACAAAAATGAATCTTCCATTTGCATACGCTACGAGGGAATGGGATGCTTCTTTTCATTGGGTACTGGGCAATTCACGATCTGTGTTATTTTTGCCACAAATATACCCATCCAATGAGATGATGAGTTGTATTTCCTCTATGTACAATCCTAAAACTTACCGTGACAAAATCGTATACCAAATTCACCTAAAGTTTTTTTCCGAACTAGCAAGCATGTCTCTAGTCTTAAGTTGAAATACAAAAGATTCATGAATAGAATGTAGGATAAAGCCTTGTCCAAAATCTTTTGTTTCAACAATTTGGCATGATTTCTTCCTTTGAGCATGTCTCTGGTTGACAGATTAATACGTACAGATGCTTCCAAGGAAGTCTTCCAGTAATGAGGAACCAGGAATTGTACAGCATATCTTCACTTGTCAGCATTTCCTCCACTTGCTAGATGCTGCCATTGCTAGAAGCAAGTTGGAAGAGATCTCATTAGCTTTCTGTCAATATGTTGTCTACGCATTGTAAATGTTGAACTCAATTGATGATCTCAGGAAGGTAAGCTGCGTATGTTACCCTTTAGCAGCATAACACAGCCATCTAGAAATGAGATTTTCTGAACATTAGCAGGTCTTCAGTATGTAATCTTCCTGTAACTGGACGCCGCAAGCAACAGTGTGAAGTTCCTAAACAAATTATAAGATACACGAGTATCATCACTGTTATAAATCTTTCTTTCTGCTAATTCCTGTTGGAACACCATAACATACAGGTGATGCCCCTATTAAGAAAGGGAGCATGCAAGCTTCACGAGCTTGACTCATGAAAGAGCCAATCATGTTCCTGTGGGTGCAGCAATCGTTATGGGTGATCTTTATGTCTTTGGGCAATTTTTTTCTAGAGACTTTCTTCTTAGTATTTCCTTTAGTATCAGTTATGTGCAAGGACTTCAGCTTTTCTTCAACTGAATTGCATTGAATACAACCCATGGAAGCAGTAGTTCTTTCTCTTAACCAAGAATCAAGCATAGCCTTGCCAAATCGATCAATGTCCTTATCTGTGACATCCCACAAATTAGCAACTATGACAGGAGACCCAGCTAGCAGATAGCATAAGGGAGCACCTTTTGGAGTGCAACTGCCTCTTAGGGTTAGAGAACCACTGCTGCAGCCCATGAGGAGAGTAGCAGCACAATTTTCAAGCTTCTCAATTTCATGCCCGGGAATGTATTGTGCACCTGAATCATGTATAGAGAAAGTATATGATCTAAATAGCATTTACTGTAACAAAGATGAAGACAGTATGTAATAGCACCAGAAACAGTTTTCTATACTGATCAATCAGCGCATAATAGTTTAAAATATAGAAACAGAACATTAACAAGGTACAAATAGAAAAACAATCATGGAAACAATTTATATGAAGAATACCGCTTCCGTGGCCAAAATAAATAAAGAGGTCATGACTTCTCAAGGCTACAGCCAATTCTTCTGTTTGGGGTGCTGTTCCTGCTTTCCCCTGTACAGGAATCAGTAAAATATCATGCCAAGAGAATTAAAAGGCATATGTTAATATGAAACAAACTCCCAACCCCAACAAACAATTGAATGGAGAGAAAAAATATAGGCAAATATTTAAGAAAATAGCAAATAAATGCTTGAACGAGTATAATAAGCAATGATTCTTCCTATAGATTTCTGAGAAAAATCAATCCAGGGGAATTACCTCTAGGTTTTGATCTCTAAACCAATCCTCAAATTTAGCCTGTGTGCTGCTGAGATCCCCACTGGGATTCAACAAATAAAATGCATCCAGCGGATCTATTGATGGAAACAGAATAGACTTTCTGCCAACTTTCTCCTGGAAATGGCAGCATCTACTAAGCGTTGCAAAAATGCTGCCAATAGAAGGCATGCGGTAAACCTCCTGGTTCCTTAGTACAGGAAGATTCTCCCATGGAAGCATCTGTAGATATTAATCAGTCAATCAGCTGCTCTGGATGAAAGAATGCTAAAGTGGGAAAACTGAAGTACAAATAAAAATAGAAGCTGCTGTGCTAGGTTTTTTTATTGTTTTGCATGAGATGCAAGGCCTGAGAGGGGTGTTGAATCTCCTGTAAATTCAAGCACAGAATTTCCAACTAAAAATATGAAGACTAAAAAAGAATAAAAGCAAAAAACACCCATGTGATCCACCTCAGAACCACTGATCACCTACTTCAAAATGCTGAACTTTAAGAGAGAGTTCAATTTCAACCAAAAAAATAATCTGAAAACACTTCTCATTAGTTGAACATCTAAATCTAGAAAAGAGGAGAGAGGGGAACCCAAACCGAAGACCAACCTGCACTTCAAGGTCTAACACCAGAATTACTGGTGCTCTGTTTGAACAATCTTCCTCTTCAACTTCATGAACTGCTTCAATTATGAATTCCAATGCCTTCCTGTACAAGGTCTCAATGCCATCTCCTGTATCAGAAAAAGTTCCCTGCCTCTTTTGATTGCAACATCCCGATCCACCAATGAAACAACCATTGTTCAGAATTAGTGGCAAAACAAATTCTGCTTCTATACTTGCATGCTTAGCTCCTTCTAGAATAACTTTAAGCAGACTCTCATGCATATCCATTTTACACTTGACTTTCAGAAGATGCATGAGCTTCTTTTGTACAGATTCACTGTTCTTAAAATCACTCAACTCCCCTAGAAGCAAGTATTTCCAAGGTCCAAACCATGAATCTTCCAAATCCCTGAGTCATAATGACAAAAAAAATGCGTTACTACCAGCCAATATATCATTCACAAAACTATCATTACATGGTAGCAAAACCATTTTATTTGATGACCTTAAAACTATTCTACAGAAGGAAATATGAGCCTCTATCAATTAGTTACAACTTAAAAGTCTTAACACTTCATCCAGATTTTAAGACAGAAACTAAATATTGAAAAAGAAATAAATCCCATTTGGATACAGTCTCTGGGAGCCTACGCAAAAAATTGAAAGAATATAAAGGATTTTGAGGAAACACATTACCTCAAAAATTTTCCAAGGCGTCGATCAAGACTCTTTCGTTGCATCCACCATGATGATCTATTCTGCTTTGTATCTTCTGATGGATGTGTTGAAGATGAAATGTAATTCTCCTCCAATATAATTCTAAAGACTGGAGCTACTCCATCAACCACAGTAAAGCCCCAAGGGCAATGCCAATGCTTAACAAGCTTATAGTCTTTATTTGGGATCCCATGGCTATAATTTGTGTCATCATCAGAATCTTCTGAGCACATTGTCCAATTAATTTTAGTAAGTTCTACCTTCAAAATAATAATACAGAATGTTGAAGTCTTTATGCAAGAGAGTTTACCTTCTAAAATTGAATCCACGGGAAGAAGTGCAACAACAGGCTGATTATTTGCATTTAAACGAGATAATAGGATCCAGGCATGAGTACAAGAAGGATAATCAAGCAGTTCTGTCAAGAAACTAGCCAGAGCACCACCAAGCAAACTAAGACTGATGATTGTAGTATGAGGAAGATGCAGAAAGAATCTTAACACATGTTCTTCAAGATCTTGGAGAGATTTTGGCGCAAGCCTGAAGCAAGGAAGAAGCGAAGACATTAAATCCAAAGCACCTTCAAAAATATATAGGTGATTGAACCAATTTCAAAATTTCAGAACACAGCCAAAACCTGAGTGAGTTGAGTGGTTCTGAAGCAGTTGGAATTGAGCCAGTTAGGCCAGCAACCTGAGTGATAAAATTGGAAAAATTAAAAATGGCAAAAGGGCATGCAAACAATTTAAAGTTACAAGTCACAGGGCAAACAAGTGATCATTATAACTTCAAGTGGAAAAAATATTGATTTTGATACACAGGGAGAGTGAATAACACTGAGACAGAGGAAGAACAAGGGTCAGTTCTGAAGCTAGCTATAATTGAATGGGGAAAGAATGTGGTGTATGGGGTAACCATATGATAAGGCAATTGCTCAACCTTATGCATTCTATTTTCTATCATGTTGGATCCAGGAGTATCTACTGGAATTGTGATCCGCGGTAAGCAAAAAGTAAGAAAGCTGCAAATAGAAATAGTAAGGGATGATTCAAATTAGTTGTACATGGAAGTGGGTCTTGGTGCAAGGTTGCTCAGTACAAACAGAGTTGAATATGCTTTCTCTGGTGGATCAAGGAAGACATATAAGATCATAACGGTAGATATGACTTTGAAGGATTCTCTTTTTCCTTTTAGTTATGCATTATACATGAGACTAAAATAAACAAAAATAGCATAGATGCTGGAGAAGCCTTCTTTTATGCTTACACTTTCTTAACACGCAAGTACATATCTTGCACAATCAAAAAGAGAATGCAAATAATAAAAAGTATTGGGGCTGCAAAATTAAATACATAAGTCAGTTAAATAAAAGTCTTAGTGCCTTGAAAAACAGCTAGATGGAGTAGTTGGTATTAAAGACAAAGCATACCTCAGCATTCGTAGCCTTGAGAATTTTTTGCTTGCCTGTGATACTTGAATATAGCTGATGGTTAAGATGCGTACCAACTGAAGCTTGATGGAAATATGATGCCCAATGACTTGAAGAGAGGGCATTGCAAGGACCAAATGAAAAAGATAAAAGATCAGATGAAGCAGAAACTACAAAAATAGCAGCAAGCAACCTTGAAACCTGTAGCAATATCATGAGAAGCCAGACATCAATTGTCATATCTAACGTAAATAGCCAAAACAGAACTTGAAGAGAAATTAGGATTACTAAATTTAATGCTTCATAAAGATTTAGGTTTGACTTGATTTTGGAATTTAGATTTAAGATTTTTATGGCATTTTGTTAGGATAATTATAGCTAGGGTAATTATGATATGATTTCATCCTATAAATATATGACATAATTAGAAACAATGCTTTTGATTAATATTGAATACAATTGATGGCTCTCTCTCTCTGTCTCTCTCTTCTCTCTGTGGTCTCCTTCTCTTCTTAAAGATTTTCTTTGCTTCCCTCAACTTTCTGCTATGTTTCTACTGTTCAACATCAGAACTCATTGGGAATAAGATATGTGTTGGAAGATCAGGCTTACAATGATGAGGCTTCAAGGAGATAGAGAAGCTAGGAGATAATTATTCCAGCTATTCAAACACTTATAAATAAGGATAATTCACCCAAGTTATCCCAAGTTATTCTAGCTGTAAATTAGTTAAGTTCTGTTGTAATCTAGTGCTGTAAATTAGGAGAAGAATGAGTAAAAGAAGTCTTATGTACATAGGAGACTTGTATATTTATATTTTCAGAGGTAATGGAGAAAAGGCACGGTAGTTCTTATCTTCTCCACCAAATTTCTACATGGTATCAGAGCCACAAGATCTTGTGGCATCCAATAAAATAGAGTTCAATGTATAAAGGAACTCATCTTCAATGGCTGAAGATCCATCACCTAGTGAGGTTTCTGCATCAACCCCTCTTCCATCAAAAGGTAGCCAAGTTCTAGTGGCTGCAATGGGGTTTGATGGACCTTCCCTACATATCACTCTGCATAAGTTGAATGGAACCAACTTCCGAGAGTGGTCCCAATCAATTATGCTTGTGATCAAGGGAAAAGGTAAGGTAGGCTATTTAACCGGAGACACGGCGAGGCCTAGTCATGAATCAGCAAGCTATGGATTTTGGGAAGTTGAGAATGCCATCGTCATGGCATGGCTAGTAAATTCAATGGAGCCGAAGGTTGGAAGGACTTATCTCTTTTATGAGACGGCTAGTGAAATATGGAAGGCAGTTAAAGAGATTTATTCAGATCTTGAGAATACGGCTCAAAGCTTCCAAGTTCGGTCCATGATTCAATCTACAAAGCAAGGTAATAGCTCTGTAACCGAGTATTACAATAAATTGACCGAGTTATGGCAAGAGATTGATCTCTTCCATCAGATCAAGTGGGAATGCTTGGTTGATGGAGTGAAGTTTGAAAAAATGGTGGAAAAAGAACGAATATTTGACTTCATATATGGTCTAAATTCGGATTTAGATGAAGTAAAACGAAGATTACTTGGAACCAAGCGATTTCCCTCTATGAGAGAGGCGTTGCTGAGGTAAGAAGAGAGGAAGAAGGTAATGTTGCCCGACCATTCAACAAATGAAGGACTACTTCAGAATTTTGCCTTGAATACAACTCGCGAAAGGTTTCCTATTACAACTAAGGGAGAGAACCAAAAAGATAAACAATGGTGTGAACATTGTAACAAGCCTTGTCATACTAGAGAGACCTACTGGAAGCTGCATGGGAAACTAGCCAATTGGAAACCTAGGAGCCAAAAAAAGATGGGACAATCCGCTTACATGGTGGCATCAGAAAAAGGGACCTCAGCCTCATTCTCTCTAACACCAGAACAACTAGAAATCCTCCAGCAATTGCTGAATCGAAACAAGGTCCAAAAGATAGCTGAAAGTCTGGACAATAATAGCAACTTAGGAGTTCTCTTGGCTAAGCAAGGTAAAATCAGTCATTCTATATTCTCTAAAAGGTTATCTACTGGGGTTTGGAATATAGATACTAGTGCTTCAAACCATATGACCGGTGATCTTGGAGTTTTATTAGATTATGAACCTTGTGATCAGAGTATTACAATATTTATGGTTGACAGGACTAGGTCTTTAGTCCAAGGTAGAGGGACAGCGTATGTAGCAAGGCTAAGTCTAAAATCAGTGCTTTATGTGCCTAACTTAAGATATAATCTTCTGTCAGTTAGCAAGATTACTCAAGATAAAAATTGCTCAGTGATTTTTTCTCCCCTTCATTGTGTTTTTCAGGACATGTCTTTGAGGAAGAGGATTGGCAAAGCTGAAGAAAAAGGAGGACTATATCAAATATTAAGGCATGATCACCAAGAGGAATTTACGTCACTTGTTCAATCCTCTTTAGCTATTGTTTCTGAAACTGATTTAATGTTATGGCACCAAAGATTAAGACACCCTAGCCTTGAGTACCTTAGAGTCTTGTACTGTAATACCCCAAGAGCCTAGAGAAAGGTAGTATATATCGAGGATAAGTAAGGAAGGAAACAATACTATCTACATATCTATCTTTTGGGCTGAATGTAGGCAAGGAACTCCCAGGTTATGCGTGCATTGAGCTGGGGAAGCTCAAGAATAGGTGACCCCCTGGAAAGTTCACGTAGACCCATCAGGGTAAGTTGTTTCGATCTTTCCTATTGCTTGATGCCGGATGTTACAGGTGATATTAGAGCCAACCCTTGATGAAGGTGATCAGATGAGGGCTGGGGCTCAAGGGCCTGTTTAAGGAGAGGCTTCTGGCAGGTTTTTAGGATGACAACACCCAAAGGGGAGAGCTGAGACGAATTGTAAGGTGGCATGACGAGGATGTCATGTGCTCAAGGGGTGGAGAATGTAATACCCCAAGAGTTTAGAGAAAGGTAGTATATATCGAGGATAAGTAAGGAAGGAAACAACATCAGCTGGATACATTTTGGGCTGAATGTAGGAAAGGAACTCCTGGGTTAAGCGTGCTTGAGCTGGGGAAGCTCAAGGATGGGTGACTCTCTGGGAAGTTCGCGTAGGCCCATCAAGGTAAGTTATTCCGGTCCTTCCTATCGCTCGATGCGGGATGTTACATGTACCCTTCGTTTTTTATCAATAAAATTCAGAATTTCTCTTTTGAAAATTGTCCATGCAAAACAAACTCGAAGTACTCACACCAAGCCTATAAACCCTCATAACCATTTCACTTGATACATAGTGACATTTGGGGACCGACAAAAATCCCAAACCTAACAAATACTCGTTGGTTCATCACTTTCATTAATGATCACACATGAGTATGCTGGGTTTTCTTAATGAAGGACATGTCTGAAACGTATCTAGTGTTCAGAATGTTTCATCAAATGGTCAAAAATGTTTTTCAATCCTCTATTCATCTTTTAAGATCCGACAATGGCCGAGAATACTTCTCAAACAACTTTGATCATTACCTAAATGAACATGGTATTGTCCACCAAAGTTCTTGTCCCTATAATTCCCAACAAAATGGGATAACCGAAAGGAAGAACCGACACTTGCTTGAAACAGCAAGAGCACCTATGTTCACTCAATCGGTTCCAAACTCCTATTGGGGAGAAGCAATCCTTACAGCAGCTTATCTAATCAATCGACTTCCCTCAAAAGTCCTTCAATTCAAAACTCCCTTGAATGTTTTCCTTGAATTCTTTCCTCACTATACCAGGGCCTTAAACACTCCCTCTCCTAAGGTATTTGGATGTATTTGTTTCGTGCATCAAAATCAACTCAACCAATCCAAACTTGACCTAAAGGCACTAAAATGTGTACTCGTTGGATGTTCCCCTACTCAGCAAGGATATAAGTACTATCATCCAATTACTAGAAAATTTATTGTCTCGTGTAATGTTTCTATTAGAATTATTAGTATAATTAGATATATTGCATATTTATTTATTTATTTGTTATAACTATGTGTAATTAGGCTAAGTCCATAGGCTAAGCCCGTAGGTTATTGGGCCCATTGTGCCTATTATAAATAACACACTAAGAGACTAATCTCTTAGGTTTTTCTCTCATAATTGTTTTCTCACATGGTATCAGAGCCACCGGTGAGAAAAACCCAAATCACCGCTGTGTATCTTTTTCCAACGGCCTAAAAACCCTAGTTTTCTTCTTCATTGTCACTGTTCACGCAAAAAAAAAAAAACCCTAGTTTTCCTTCACCGTCACTGTTCACGCCGAAACATCACTTTCCGGCTATCGTTTGCTGGAACCGACCCCACCCTAGGGTTCGCCGCCTTCAGGCCGAGTTGCAGCCGGAAAATCAAAGCCGTCGGAGCTCTCACACGCCGCCGCCACACACAGCTGTCCGCCCCGACACCTCGGCCCGTGAAGGCACGTCCGCCGTTCGTTTTCCTCCGGCTTCTCCAGATCAGCTCGCCTCCCTTCCCTAGGCCTATTCTCGATGTCAAATCCTTGCTATGTCTAACCTCAGTGATCCAATTTCTGTTGGTGCTACTCCCGCAACTGCACCTGTTACTCCTACTGCCTCTCAGTCCTTTACTGTCTCCAATTTCGAAACAGTGAATATCACCACGGTTAAGTTGATATGGTCTGCCAATTATCTCTCATGGGCATTCTCTGTCAAAATGTGGTTCAAAAGGCAAGGCCAAGTCGATCATCTTACCACAAAGGCTGAAAGTGTGCCGGAAGCCAATCGGGCTAGATGGGAACAAGTTGATTCCCAATTATGCAGTCTCCTATGGCAATCCATTGATCCATCCATCATGCAGCTCTTTCGGCCATTTGAAACTTGTGTTGATGTGTGCAAGGAAGCTGAAGAATGTTATACGAATGACATCCAGTGTTTGTACACTATGGTCTCTAATATCAAGAATTTGAAGCAAGAGTCGTCTATGGAATCTTATTTGGGACAGGTTCGGGCTCTCATGCAAGAATTTGATGCTCTTCTTCCCATTACTATGACCAAGACCAAACAGGTTGCTCAAAGAGAGAAGTTTTTTATGGTTATTGCTCTTTCCGGTCTAAACCCAGAGTTTGACGCCATTAGACATCAAATCTTGACCAGCTCCACCAATCCTACCATGAAGGACTCTTTTAAAAGGTTGTTGAATATGACCGGTGCACATGGTATGTCCTCTTCCTCTCATGTTGTTCCTCCAGCTGAATCTTCAGCCCTCGTATCTCAGGCTTCTCCCTCAGGAGGAAATATAAGCCGTAATAATAATCGGACATGTCCACAGTGTACCTTCTGTAAGAAACTGGGTCATCTTGAGGACAAGTGTTGGAAGAAACATGGTCGGCCTGCTGCTCCGCCTATATCATCTCCCAGTGCTGCTCATGCATTCCAGAGTGATCCTAGTTCTACCCAATCTACACCGGGTTCACAGTTGATACCTATGTCTATAGCTGAGTATGTTGTTTTTTTGAAGTTTCAGACCACCCAACAATCTCATCCTGGTAATCTCGTTGCTTGCATTGCTAAAAGCCCATCTCTTGGTTCTTGGATTATAGATTCTGGCGTCACTGATCATATGTGTGGTAATGAACTTCTTTTCTCTTCACTTACTTATTCTGATACCTTGCCTACAGTCACCCTGGCTGATGGCACCAAAATTGCAATTAAAGGGATAGGCCAAACCATGCATATTTCGTCTTTATCTTCAAATTCGATTTTATGTCCCTGGCATTCCTTTCAATTTGATTTCAGTTAGCCAGCTTACTAAAACCCTTAACTGCTCAGTCACTTTCACTCCTACCTTTGTTTGTGTACAGGACCAGGGTACGGGATGGACGATTGGCGTCCGGCGTGAGTCACAGGGTCACTATTATCTTGCTGTGCCACTGGCTTGCACAAGTGCTGCTTCCCCAGATCTCCTCCACTCTCGTCTTAGTCATCCTAGCCTCTCCAAATTGAAGAAATTAGTTCCTAGTTTGTCATCGTTGTCTATTTTTTATTGTGAGTCATGTCAGCGTGGTAAACATGCACGTAGTTCTTTTTCCAGTCGTGTCAATAATAGGGTTGAGGCTCCATTTTCTCTTGTGCACTCTAATGTATGGGGGCCCAGTCGTGTCACTACTACTCTTGGTTTCTCATATTTTATTACTTTCATTGATGACTTTTCTCGCTGCACTTGGTTGTTTCTCATGAAGAGTCGATCTGAGTTGTTTTCTATCTTTCAGACATTCACTGCTGAAATAAAAACACAGTTTAGAGTTTCTATACGTACTTTACGTAGTGATAATGTCCCTGAGTACTTTTCTTCTCAATTTACTACTTTTATGACTACTTGTGGCATTCTGCATCAATCTTCTTGTCCTTGTATACCTCAACAAAATGGTGTTGCCGAACGTAAAAATCGCCATCTCATTGAAATTGCACGAACACTACTTTTACATGCCAATCTTCCCACCAAATTCTAGGGAGATGCTGTTCTTACTACGTGTTATCTGATCAATCGCATGCCATCTTCAGTGTTAAAGGACAACATCCCTCACTCTCTTTTGTTCCCCTCCCAGCCCCTTTATTCTGTTCCCCTTCGTGTATTTGGATGTATCTGCTTTGTGCATTCCTTTTCACCGGGACATGATAAACTTGATGCCAAATCCCTCAAGTGTATTTTCCTCGATTACTCTCGATTGCAGAAAGGCTATAAGTGTTACTCTCCTGAGTTGAACCATTATCTTATGTCTGCTGATGTCACATTTTTTGAACAACAATCCTTTTTCTCGATTGTTCAGCCCGATTCACAGCGCCTTGACCAGGTATTGCCTATTCCTTCTCTTCCATTGCGCTTATCAGATCCGTCTGTCTCCTCCTTGGTGGACCCTTCACTTCCATCTTCCAGGCCACACTCCCCAACTCCTCCACTTCTTACTTATCACTGCCGTCCTCATCCTGCTCCTGGCACCGACATTCCTCTTGACTGCGACTCTCCTGACTCACTCTCTCCGTCAGTGGTCACTCCTACCATGGATCCTCAGCCCGACAACCTTCCTATTGCACTCCGCAAAGGTACACGGTCTACTCGCAATCCACATCCTCTTTATAATTTTTTGTGTTATGACCGTTTGTCACCTGCTTATAGTGCTTTTGTTTCAAGCCTTTCTTTTGTTTCTATTCCTAAAACAACAAGTGAAGCTATGTCCCATCCTGGTTGGCGCCAGGCTATGTTAGATGAGGTGAGTGCTTTGCATTCTACTGGCACTTGGGATTTGGTACCTTTGCCACCAGGAAAGACTCTACACAGACAGGTGGAACGTCTTAAAGCCCGCTTGGTTACCAAAGGCTTTACACAGATCTATGAGTTGGATTACAGTGATACCTTCTCTTCAGTTGCTAAAATGGCCTCTGTTCGCCTATTTCTCTCTATGGCTGCCACGCGTCATTGGCCGCTCTATCAATTGGACATTAAGAATGCATTTCTTCATTGTGATTTGCAAGAAGAGGTTTATATGGAGCAACCACCTGGTTTTGTTGCTCAGGGGGAGTCCAATATAGTCTGCAAACTCAAGAAGTCTCTCTATGGCCTAAAACAATCTCCACGAGCGTGGTTCGGCAAGTTCAGCACTGTGGTTCAAGCCTTTGGTCTCACTCGAAGTGAAGCTGATCATTCAGTTTTCTATAGATATTCTTCTTCTTTATGTATCTACCTCGTTGTTAATGTAGATGTCATTGTTATCACAGGGAACGATCAAATTAGTATACAAAATCTGAAGGAACATCTCCATCAGCACTTTCAGACTAAAGATCTAAGCAAACTCCGGTATTTCTTGGGTATTGAAGTTGTTCAATCAAGAGATGGGATCTCAATCTCTCAGAGGAAGTATACACTTGACATCTTAGAAGAAACTGGTATGGTGAACTGAAAACCGATTAACACCCCAATGGACCCAAATGTCAAACTCTTGCCTAGACAGGGGGAGTCTTACTCAGATCCTGGAAGGGTATAAAAGATTGGTAGGCAAACTGAACTATCTCACAGTCACTCGTCCCGACATTGCTTTTGCTGTGAGTGTGGTGAGTCAGTTTCTCAATTCTCCATGTGATTCTCACTGGGATGCTGTTATCCGGATTCTGAGATATATCAAACAAGCACCGGGTAAAGTGCTGCTCTATGAGGATAAGGGGCACACATATATTTGTTGTTATGCAGATGCAGATTGGGTCGACTCTCCTTCTGATCGTCGGTCGACCTCTGGATATTGTGTTCTTGTGGGAGGAAATCTGATTTCTTGGAAAAGTAAGAAACAAAATGTAGTAGCTAGATCCAGTGCAGAGGCAGAGTATCGGGCTATGGCTAATGCAACTTGTGAGCTCATCTGGCTTAAGCAACTCCTGGAGGAACTCAAGTTTTGTGAAGTCTCCTATGAAGCTTGTTTGTGATAATCAGGCTGCCTTGCACATTGCTTCCAATCCAGTGTTCCATGAGCGGACTAAGCATATTGAAATCGACTGTCACTTTATTAGAGAAAAGCTAATTGAAGGTGTTATTGTTACAAAGTTTGTTAACTCCAGTGATCAACTTGCCGATGTCTTCACCAAGTCTCTAAACGGTCCTCGAATAGAATATATATGTAACAAGCTTGGTGCATATGATATCTATGCTCCAATTTGAGGGGGAGTATTAGAATTATTGGTATAATTAAATATATTGTATATTTATTTATTTATTTGTTATAACTATGTGTAATTAGGTTAAGTTCATAGGCTAAGCCCGTAGGTTATTAGGCCCATTGTGCCTATTATAAATAACACACTAAGAGACTAATCTCTTAGGCTTTTCTCTCATAATTGTTTTCTCACAGTTTCCTTCCTTGAGAATAAGTTTTTTTTCTGTGACACTAAATCCAACAGTACCCTAGAAAAGGTTTGGAGTGAAGTCATATCTATGCCTCTTCATCCATCTACTCCTTCACCTACAAATCCCATTTTCAATCCAGTCCCTACTACAGCAATTCATCAGCCTAGACCTAAACATTGTTCAACTTCAGAATTGACCTCCCCATTCCTAAACCATCAAGGGGGGGGGGGGGAGAAAGGAGACCGAGATTCAACAAGGTGATCAGGGCCTACATAAACCTCCTCTTAAGGTTTACTCAAGGGGACCTCTAGCTCTTCAACCAACCAATCACTCCAACCTGAAGGTAAGTCCAAGAAAGATGATCATGAGTGATGATGAAACTCACCAACAACAGCATGAAGATGATCTGAGCATTCCCATTGCCCTAAGAAATGGAAGAACGACATGCACCAAACATCCAATCAAAGATGGAGAGTGGTTGTTATGGAAGAGATGGCAGTCTTGGAAAAGAATGGCACATGGAAAATCATGGATCTTCCAGAAGGAAAGAAGGCAATTGGCAATAAATGGGTGTTCACATTGAAGTATAAATCAGACGAGAGCCTTGAGAGATACAAGGCCAGGCTAGTTGCATAAGGGTTCACTCAAACTCAAGGCTTGGATTACGAGGAAACTTTTGCCCCTATAACAAAACTAAACTCAATCCGAGTTCTGCTATCCCTAACAATAAATTTGGATTGGAAGCTACATTAATTGGACATCAAAAACCCCTTTCTAAATGAGGAATTGGAAGAGGGGATTTACATGAGGATACCACCAGGATTTGAGATGGGTCACACCAGAAACAAGATATGTAAATTGAAAAAATCCCTATACGGGCTAAAGCAATCACCTCGTGCTTGGTTTAAGAGGTTTAGTGATACATTATACTGACTTGGATACAGACAAGGCTTAGCAGATCATACCCTATTTACCAAGATTGCAGAAGATGGGAAGAGAACAATACTTATTGTCTATATAGACGATATCATCATTACAGGAGACAACCACCTAGAAATTGAAAGGCTAAAAAAGCAGCTTAGAAGGACTTTTGAGGTGAAGGAACTTGGGGAACTACGATATTTTCTAGGATTAGAAGTAGCAAGAACCAAGGAGGGCATCTTTGTATCTCAAAGGAAATACACTCTAGATTTGCTACAAGAAACCAACAAGCTAGGATGTAAACCTGCAAGCACGCCTCTAGAGCCTAATTGGAATAATAGGGAAGAAAAGGAAGATTATCAAGTTGACAAAGGGAGGTACCAACGTTTGGTAGGCAAGCTTAATTATCTATGTCATACAAGGCTGGACATTACCTATGTTGTAGGTATGATTAGTCAATTCATTAATCTCCCCACTAAGAGACATTTGGAAGCAGCCTATCACATTCTTAGATATCTAAAGGAGACTCTAGGAAAAGGGCTACTATTCCAGAAGAACCAAGAAAAAGGAATAATTAGTTATGTTGATTCTGACTGGGCAGGGCAGTGGAACATAGTAAATCCGCTTTTGGATATTGTACAAGATTGTGGGGCAATTTAGTAACTTGGAGGAGTAAGAAATAGCAAGTTGTAACTCCCAACACTGCTGAAGTCGAGTATAGAGCTATTGCCCAAGCAATTTGTGAGAGGGTATGGGTAGAAAGGTTGATGGAAGATCTCTTTATGCCAGTGTCCTCTCCTAAGCTACTATACAGTGATAACAAATCAACTATCAATATTGTCAACAATCCGATACAACATAACTAGATGAAGCATGTCCAAATTGACCGACATTTTGTAAAGCAGCAGATAGAACAAGGAGATATCAGATTAACATATGTTCCAACTGCAGACCAACATGTAGATATTCTGACCAAAGCAATGCAAAAGCAAGACTTTGAATCAATTCACGACAAGCTGGGAATATTTGATATACATTCCTCGACTTGAAGGGGGGGGGGGGGGTTGGAAGATGAGGCATACAATGATAAGGCTTCAAGGAGAGAAATTTGGAGATAATTATTCCAGATGAGATAATTATTCCAGCTATTCAAACACTTATAAATAAGGATAATTCACCCGAGTTATCCCAAGTTATTCTAGCTGTAAATTAGTTAAGTTCTATTGTAATCTAGTGCTGTAAATTAGGAGATATCTTAGGAGAAGAATGAGTAATAGAAGTCTTATGTACATAGGACACTTGTATATTTATATTTTCAGAGGTAATGGAGAAAAGGCACGGTAGTTCTTATCTTCTCTACCGAATTTCTATAATATGGAATTGATTGCCATTCAGTGCAGTGCATTGGTTCATCCAAGAAGTTTATGAAAGCATTTGAAGAAAATATGGTTGCAGCAATATATATTTTTGCTGGTGTTGGAACCACATACATTATAAAAGATGTTTTATCATTTCAAACTTCCAAGTACTCTTAAAAGTGGTTTCAGCCATGCACAGAAGTAAATTCATGCATAAACCATATAATGGAAAATGAAAATGCAGGATCCAACCCACAATTCTTTCAAAGGTGTGCCTGCCACAGATTCATATTTCTTAATCTAAAGTTGGGGGAGACTGGCAAATATAGGTACTGCAGGCTAAGGATTCATTTATCATAAATACTCTCAATATTGTACAAGGAATTGCTAAATATTCTCAATATTGCTACGATCACTTACAATGAGGGCTTGGTGCTAGTTGGTGGATTTTGTTTACAGGGTTTACTGTAATAGGTTGTATTACTTGTTTGAAAATGATGATTCTGTTCTGCTTAAACAAAATTCAAACAAAACAGAGAGAAAAAAAAAAAAAAAAAAAAGAGGAACGAAACAAGGTCTGACCTTTTGGACAAGTATGGGAACATCACGACAGAGAACAAAAGCTAGCTGCAACCAAGATACAACTCTTGAAATTTGAATGTGCACCATGTCACAACAATTGATCCTGAATTAAGACAACAAAAAGAAAAAGTAACCCTTGTATGCAATGCATAAATGCATATATAATAATAATAATAAAAAAGTTCTGAGATCCAACTGCCAAAGTAATTGCATCAATGTCAAAATATTTGGTGGAAAACAGAAGTTTTATGATAGCATATTTTGAGTTAAATATCATATTAACAGCAGTATTGCGTTTCACCTGTGTGGGGTAAAACATTTTTCTATTTAAAAGCAAATTCTGTAGATGAGTAATGCAGTTATATGCTATTGACATTAGGGTCATGCTCAATTAACTGCAATTTCATGAGATGTGGCAAAGTACAGTAGTTAATGACAAGTAAGAAGGAATATTTGTTATGAAAATCTATCTAAATAATTAAGTTCTCTAAGATAAAAGAAAAGAGAATTGTTCATTGCTTTCCTACAGGCTGCTTTGTTAGTTTTCTGCACTTGGCGAACAAACAATCAAGACTATAACAACTTGCATATCTTTTGTGCTCTGGGGAATAACACTTTGTTCACTAAAATATAACATGTGCATGAGAAAAATTTACACAGACAGTACAGTGAATGCACAGATAATAAGTATAAAATATGCATCAACAGGTATAGAGGCTGTTGAAGCATACCTGTTACCCTTCTGAGGATAATTCTTTAATGTTACCCAACAAATGTTGTAAAGTATCATTGCACGCTCCAGAGCAAATGAATCTCCTGGGATATCCTTTCCCATCAAGTCAATCAAGATTGCAGGTTGAATGGAAGAGTATGAAAAAAATGGATTTCTGCTGACCAGCACAAACATGCTTTGCAGAAGGATTTCATGTGCTTGATGAATTTCACCACGAATTGCCAAGCATTTTCCTGCCCACCAACTAAATCAGAAGAGAGAAAAGGAAAAAGAGACAGGCTGCAGAACTACACCTAATGGATGCTAAAATCTAGCCTTGGAAGCATGAAAACTTCTAAAACAAAATCACAAATTTATGCAAAACTATGAAAAAATAAATGTGAATTTTTAAAGATAAATGTACATAGATAAACATTAAGGAACATATAATAGGAAAGCACAGCCACGGTAAGTAATGAACAATAAATATGCAACAATCTTCTCAACTATCTCTAGATATCAACAATTCAGAATTCAGAAAGTTTATTCCCAGCAACAATACAATTAATGTTGCTGAAGTGACAGCTTCATTGTTTTCTTCATCTTTCTTCAAAGAAGGGAAAGAATAGAAATAGACACTGCAGCAGACATAACACAAAGATGAAGATGCATGCATGCAACTGCAAACAAAGATGTTGTTTCTGATTATGTTCTTTGAACACTATTTCAAACATTGAAGTGATGAAACGTTGTTCCTGACTTGTCTCCTGCATATTTACTGCAGCAAACAACCACATAATATTTAACCTCACCACATCCTTCTCTACAGAGTCCTTGCACAAGTCAAACAATCAGATTAGCAGATACTTCTAAATTTGTTTCACTTATCAATTATATCTCCCACAGCCACATATTGGTAAGGCAGAGAGAAATTTGGAAGCAAGTAGAGTTGCACAAACCACAGAAGCAAACAATTATTTGTTAGACATCCTTCTTTTAGAGAGAGGGCTGCCAATAAACAAAAAAGAGTTATGTAAAGATAGCAATTCAACCTTAAAAATTGCATTTATGGCCCATCTTTGTCCCTCTTACAATGAACTTGGGTGAATTCAATCAAGGCATCCCCAGATACAGTAAAAACCTTAACCAGACCAGGGGCTGGGATAGGAATAGGCCTGATACAGAGTTGTCTACATAAGTACATTGTGTCTATTGTCACACCTCTAGATTATTCATTATGTATAACCATTCTAATTTTCCTTTAGTTATCCAGCCATGAAGGCCAAAGCACCAACGCTCAAACTTGTCATTTTTACACAAAGAAGAAAGAAATTATTGAGAAAGAAAGATACCACTCTAAGCTAAAGAAACACCCTCATCAAAAATCTCTATATATGTACAAACATGGCTCTTTCTCTTTCTGCTACGTAAGAAGAGGGATACCTGCCTTCCAGCTGTCAAGATAGACAACATTTCTCAAGTGTCTATCTATCTTCACATGCAAACACACATCATGTTAGAGAAACTTCACAAAACTCTTTTCTGTATACATAAGCACAACCAGTTTTTTTTTTTTTTTTTTTTATGTCTATAGCATCCCAGGTGAAAAATTAGTCCACTTTTGTGTTAAAGAACCGTACAGTTGGTGGCCAGAGTGGTTTTGGAAGATACAGTGTTAAGCTTGCCATTGATGGCAATGTATTCATGACCAACAATATTTCTGGAGAGAAATATATACAGAAAGGCACAAGGTGGAGGTGGAGAGTTGAACAAGAGGATGCTGGCACCACAGGGCAATGTGAGAAAAAGTGAGGTCGTGTAGCAAAGATTGGGTTAGAATGGATCCCTCAAATCAGAGGAAGGGGAAGGCAAGGTGTTAAAGTTAGCAAGTTGGGGTCATGGAATTGGAAGGGTTGTCCTACCCTATGCCTGCCTATAGCAATTCCTAGTTAAATCAATTTTGATGTCCTATCCAATACCTCCTCAACCAATAAGCATTGTAACAACATTACAGAGCTTACAAAATAATTGTTGCATGAAGAAGCTTTCAGTTTTATTTGGATGAAAGGTGTATAAAACCAGAAGCCAATGATGTATGTTGAAATTAAAACATAGGAAAATTATGTGTAACAAGATTAAAATATATATATATATATACACACACACACTCAAAATCTTGTATATCCTAGTAGTTTCCACTCAACTTAAGTTACTTACAAGAATATGACATAGCAATAGGATAGTGTATGTGCTAATGAGCATACAGAAAGTTTGAAAAAATCAACCTGCATTACAAGTTTTAAGCTACATACCAATGCCTGTGAGGAGCCTCAGTGAAAGCTGACGGCGGGCAAACTCCCATCTCATCTGCACAAAATTCTCTACACACCCAGATTGTATAATGTCAACTGGAAGACAATAGAAACACTTCATTTTGTTGCAAGAACATGTCTTCTCACACCCTAAACCCGCAGCAGAACTTTTAATTTCTGAGAGTGAGCCTCTCTGCTCAAGGGCATCAGGGAAAGCAGGATTCTCCTCGTTGTTTGAATATTTTGCAAGCCCTACTTGTACCTCACCAACTGTACTTACATTGTTTCTCTGAGAAAGATACCTTGACCTTGTCATTCTTGAATTATGCTCGTTTATCAAGCTCTGTCCCTGCAATAAAGGCTTTGATGTTTTCTTAGTATTTCGATGCTTTTTCCCCAGCACTTTGTTTTCTGGTACATCAACATTGGAGGGGGACTCTATTCTATCAGTTGGACATACAAAAGAGTTTCTTGCAAGGATCCCAACCTCCATGCCACAAGCATCAAGAGCAATGGTGCCCTCAGCACCAATTTCAACAGGATTACTCACGGAGTTTTTCCACTCACAAACATTAAGTTTGTCTAGAGCTGATTTGTATAGAGATTCTGCATCATATAATCCCTCTAAAATGGAATTTCCAAAAATATTATCAGGACGACTCCTAAATAAATCCCCCAATTGCAGGTCAACGTTAACTTCCAAGAGCAACCTGCATTTCAAACATGAAATTGTGGTGCAGCAATCCAATAGTATTTGCTTGGCTGATTGAAGTTCATCTTCTGCCGCATTCCATTGCTTTTGTTTACGGTACAATTGCCCTAGCAAAATAAACAAAAGGGTTATGGCATTTATAGATTTAGAAAAAAAAAAATTATGACAATTCCTAGAAAAAGTCCAAATTGATTATATAAATTTTATTAAATACATGTATCATGCTGTAGAAACATGTGCCATAACATTTTAAGGAGAGACCAGGAGTTTTCCAGTTACAATTGAATTACACCCACAACTTGTTTTAAGCCCTTACCCATTTGCCCTAGTAATAAATAAACTCATCGAACACAAATAAAGGAAATGTGCCTTGGTGTATGTTATTTGCATACGACGTTCTGTTGGCAGATCAAACAAAAGAAAGAGTAAAATACGAACCTTGGAATATGGGGGGAAAGCCAAATATATGGAATGTGAGTTTAGTAAAAATGTAAGTGTGGATGATATGATAAAAGTGAAAGATCAAGTCATGCCCAAAAATAGTGTCACATTCCTAGGGTTGAGACGGGAATTAAGGGAGAAATTGGAATGAGAGAATTGAAGGGAGGGAGAAAAATTAGCAGAAAGGGAGGGAGAAATCAAAGAGAACCAAGAGAGGAATAGAGAGAATTAGAAGGAAAGGATTTCAATCTTATTTCACATAACATCCCAAACTCTAACAAGTAGCCCTTTTATAGGCATAACTGGCTGCTAACTAAATTCATAACAGCAACCATATGCTCCTAACAAATTGCAAAATATCTCCTAACAAACTATTGTAACCCTATTACAATATTGCCCCTATATTGCTCCTAGAGTCATAACAATTCCCCCCTCCCTGAGAGGTTTCTTTTTCCCAAGAAATTTATTAACGTCGAGTTGTTGTTTCTTCATCCAATTCTCATTCTCACTGCCTATTTAATCTCTCTTTCTCCTTCTAGGTCTATTCCTCTTTGCATTTCTATTCCTTCTCTTTTGCTTTTCCTACACTTGTAAAATGTTGTCTTCGTAGATCTCGATGCAAAGGCTCTCTTTTCCCATTGATCTGTAAGTCCCAACAATATCTTGGATCTAAATACACGAACTATGACAATGTGTGGTAGCAATAAATAGTCTGGCAGCAACCTTTTCTTTCAACATCTTCTCAACTTGTAACATCCCGCATTGAGCAATAGGAAAGACCGAAACAACTTACCCTGATGGGTCTACACGAACTTCCCAATGGGTCACCCATCCTTGAGCTTCCCCAGCTCAAACATACTTAACCCAGGAGTTCTTTGCCTACATTCAGCTCAAAAGGTATTCAGCTGGTGTTGTTTCCTTCCTTACTTATCCTGGATATATGCTACCATTCTCTGGACTCTTTGAGTATTACATTCTCCCCCCTGAGCACATGACGTTCTCGTCATGCGACCTTACAACTGGTCCCAAATCTTCTCCCCTTAGGAGGCTGTCATCCTAAAAGTTTGCTAGAAGTCGCTCTTTGTACAAGCCATCGAGCCCCGGCGCCACTCCCCGCCCTCATCGAACCGCCTTCACCAAGGGTCGACTCTGATACCACCTGTAACATCCCGCATCGAGCGATAGGAAAGACCGAAACAACTTACCCTGATAGGCCTACATGAACTTCTTAGGGGGTCACCCATCCTTGAGCTTCCACAGCTCAAGCATGCTTAACCTAGGAGTTCTTTGCCTACATTCAGCCCAAAAAGTATCCAACTGGTGTCGTTTCATTCCTTACTTATCCTCGATATATACTACCATTCTCTGAACTCTTGGGGTATTACACAACTACATGGCAGTTGAACACAATCAGTTCCTAAACCAGGAACCTAAGATTTAGATCGAGCAATGAGATGAAAAATCTCGATACTTTCATGCAAGGATAGGAACTCTACTTATACAAGTTTCTATGCTATCTAGTCCTACTAATTAGGAGATAAAATACAACAGATTTAGAGTACAAATTAATCAAGACAATTACTACTTTTTACTCCTATCTTTTCCTATTATCTATCCTGAATTTTTAGGAGTTTTATCTTCACTGCTTTTGATCCTTTATTCTTCATCGGATTAGTCTCCTCTTGCTGCTAGGATTCTCCAACACCCCCCCCTCAAGCCTAGGAATAGATATCTCTCATTCCTAACTTGTTAATGAGAGTCTCGAAGCCTGGTCTTACCATAGATTTTGTGAGAACATCTGCTACTTGATCTACTGTGGGAATATATATCAGCCTTATATCTCCCTCTTTAATTTCTCGTTGGATGAAACTTCGATCAATCCGAACATGCTTCATTCTACCATGTTGCACCAGGTTGTTGACAATGCTTATGGCCGATTTGCTATCACAATATAGCCTCGTTGGTCTGGTTAGAGGCATTTGTAGATCCTCCATTAGTCTCACTACCCAAATTAGTTCACAAATCCCTTGGGCAACTACCCTAAATTCTGCTTCTGCACTACTTCTTGCCACAATGATTAACTTCTTACTTCTCCATGTAACTAAGTTTCCCCATAACTTTGTATAGAAGCCTGATGTAGACCGACTGCCAGTTACTGAGCCTGCCCAATCTGCATCGGAAAAACCTTCAACACCTCTTTCATTAGTCTTTTGGAACATCAATCCTTTCCTTGGTGTGCCTTTTAGGTATCTTAAAATGTGATAAACAGCTGTCAAATGTTATTGAGTTGGAGCATGCATAAACTGAGTTATGATGCTCACCGAATAAGCTATGTCTGGTCGTGTTAAGGAGAGATAAATTAATCTTCCAACTAACTATTGATACTTTCCCTTGTCGACTGTTGGATCATCATCTCTTTTTTCATACTTCCAATTTCTTTCTAGTGGAGTATATCTTGGTTTGCACCCAAGCATTCCTGTTTCTTTTAGAAGATCAAGAGTATACTTTCTCTGGGATATTATCATGCCTTCTTTGCTCCTTGCTACTTCCATCCCTAGAAAGAATTTCATTTTTACCAAGTCTTTTACCTCAAACTCTTCTTTTAGTCTCTGTTTTAGGGCTGCCATTTCATCAATATCATCCCTTATAATGATAATGTCGTCCATATATACTATTAAGATGCATCTTTTTCCATCTCTAGTTTTAATAAATAGAGTATGGTCGGCCTCACTTTGCTTATAGCCAAATTGTTTCAAAGTTGAGCCGAACTTCTTAAACCATGCTCTAGGGGATTGTTTCAAACCATAAAGAGATTTATGTAATTTGCATACCTTGCCAATCTCTTCTTGATCCTCAAAACTGGGTGGAATCTTCATATATACTTCCTCTTCCAACTCACCATGTAGGAATGCATTCTTGATGTCAAATTGAAACAACTCCCAGTCTAAATTTACAGCAATAGATAGAAGCACCCTAATTGAATTTAGTTTTGCTACCAGAGCAAAAGTTTCCTCATAATCTATCCCATGGGTTTGAGAGTACCCTTGGGCAACTAGCCTTGCTTTATAGCGGTCTATACTTCCATCTGATTTGTACTTGATGGTGAAAACCCATTTGCAACCTATAATCTTCTTTGTTTTGGGTATATCAACCAGTTCCCATGTTTGATTGCTCTCCAATGCCTTCATTTCTTCCATCACAGCCTTTTTCTAGTTTGGATCTCTCAGAGCTTCTTGTATATTGCCTGGGATAGACACTCCATCTATGGTTGTAGTGAAAGCTTTAAACTGAGGAGATAACTTGGAATAGGTTAGGTAATTTGATATTGGATGTTTTGCACAGGACCTTACCCCTTTCCCGATGGCAATTGGCAAATTCAAGTCGATGTTTTCTTCACTTGGTGGACCTATCCTTGGTTCTAACAATTGGCTGATTTGAGGATCCGGTTGTTTTTGTCTCCTTGAATATACCTTAATAGGTTTTTCAGGACTCAAGTCTCCTTCTATATCAATCTCCTCCACTAGTTCTGATGATGGATGAATAGGTTTAGGGCTTGAGGCAGGTAGCAATTCGAGGTTATTTGGGTTGTAGGTGGCTGGTTGAGAACAATCAACAGTATCTGGTTGAATCGGATCTTCTCTTGGAATAGAAGAGGAAATAGGTAGGATGATTGGTATTAAAACAGTAAGATCCCAATGGTTTTCCCCTGTTTGTGATTGATTACTAGAGTGGTAGAATTTAGTTTCATCAAATGTTACATCATAAAAGAAAGAATTTTTGTGATGTAGGACAATAACACTTGTAACCCTTTTGTGTAGGTCAGTACCCAATAAATATACACTTGAATGCCTTGGGTTCTAGTTTATGGCGATTAGGGTTTGTTTGGTAGACATACACCACACATCCGAAGACTTTTGGGGGAAGAATATTGAATATCCTAACATGAGGAAAGATAGACATGAGGTTGTGCAATGGAGTTTGATATTTTAGAACTTTGGTTGGCAGCCTATTGATCAAGTAAGAGGCTGTTAGGACAGCTTCACCCCAATATTTGTTTGGAGTTGAACTAGTAAACATTAGGGCTCTAGCTACTTCAAGCAAATGACGATTCTTTTTTTCAGCCACTCCGTTTTGTTAGAGTGTATAGGGACATGTACTTTGATGTAAGATTCCATTTGTGGTGAGGTATTGAGTGAAAGGGTATGAAAAATATTCTCAGCCATTATTAGTCCTAAGAATGCAAATAAAGGACTAAAATAAGTTTAGAATCAACTTGTGGAAGTTCTGAAAAATTGCACAAACCTCAAATTTTTCTTTCATTAGGTATACCCAACATACTCTTGTGTGGTCATCTATGAAGGTCACAAACCATCTAGCACCACTCAAGTTTGGAACCGTAGCTAGTCCCCAAATATCACTATGGATCAAGTAAAATGGTTTGGAAGGAGTATATGGTTTTGGTTGATGAGAACCATGAGTTTGTTTGGCAAGAATACAATGATCACAATTGAGTACCAAATTGTTTTTATTGATGAATAAATCAGGGTATAGGTGTTTCAAATATTGAGAACTGGGGTGACCAAGGCGTCTATGCCCTAACAAAATTTCAAAATTCAAGCTAACTAAAAGAAAAAAACTAAGAGCTAACTGACTAGGAAGAGGCTTGTTGTCCACTATCCAATAAAGACCATCTTTTTCCTCAGCACTGCCAATCATCTTCTCCATGGACCGATCCTGAAAAATACAATATGAGGGGAAGAAAGTTACAATGCAATCCAAATCCTTAGTGAGTTTACTCACTGATAGCAAACTATATTTTAAATTTGGCACATACAAAACTGAAGCAAGATTTAAACTAGCCACACACACACTTCCTCTTCCCTTAACGGAGGATACGGTTCCATCTGCCATTAAAACCGTTAGTTCCTTCTCTTTCACCTGAAAATTTTTTAGTATGGTAGTAGATCCGGTCATATGATCGGATGCTCCGGTATCTACAATCCAATAACACTCACTCATTCTTCTAGTAGTTAAGGAGACCACTGAATTACCTCTTTGTGCTACAGGCATTGATGTGTTGGCTATAATTCCATACGATTCCTTTGAAATATGGGTGCCATTTAACAATTGCTGTAAAAACTCCACCTGATCAGCTGTAAGATTTAACCCCATACCCTTTTCTGTTGTCTGAGCACTTGTTGTTGTATTCTGAATACTTGCAGCCACATATGCTGGTCTTTCCTTCTCCTTCTTGCCCCTTGGTTGCCAGTTTGGTGGCTTTCCATGAAGCTTCCAGCATGTTTGCTTCGTATGATAGGGTTTGTTACAGTGTTCACACCACTGTTTGGCCTTAGAGCCTTCTTCCCTCTTAGATGCAGCAAGTGCAAAACCGATATTTAGTTCTGGTTGAGTCAGCATAACTCGTCTCCTACTTTCCTCTCTTCTGAGTTCCGCAAACACTTCTCTGATAGTTGGCAATGGTTTGATCCCTAGAAGTCAACCTCTTACTTCATCCAAGTCTGAATTCAGGCCTTGGAGGAAGTCAAACACCCGCTCTTTCTCCAACATTCAGTTGTACTTTTGACTGTCACCCGAGCACTCCCACTTTGGATCATAGAACAAGTCCATCTCTTGCCACAGCTCTTCTAGGTTGTTGTAGTATTCTGTGACCCCTAGACCACCTTGTTTTGTAGTCCTAATAGCTGCTCTGATCTAAAAACACTGGGTTGTATTTTCAAGATCAGAGTATAATTCTTGGACTGCATCCCATACCTCTTTTGCAGTCTTGTAGAATAGATAGGTCCAGCCTATCTTTGATTCCATTGAGTTGATCACCCATGCCATAAGAATAGAGTTTTCCACTTCCCATCGCTGGTATTCGGTTGACTCTTCTGGAGGAGTTGGGATCGCCCCAGTGAGGTAACTGAACTTTCCTTTGCCTTTGATCACCAGGGTCACGGACTGAAACCATTCCCTGAAGTTTCTTCGGTTTAACTTGTGCTATGTAAACTGCAACGTCTGGTTATCCATGGTGAGAATGTTGGCAGGAGTCATGGTTGCCTGTGTAATCGATGGTTGAGGGACTGAGTTACGAGAGGATTCCTCTATCGTAGGAGCTGGGGTTGCTGGATTGATACCAGCCATGTTGATCGAGAGTCTTGGTTATTATAAACTGAACTCTGATACCATGAACACAATCGGTTCCTAAACCAGGAACCTAAGATTTGGATCGAGCAATAAGATGAAAAATCTTGATACTTTCATTCAAGGATAGGAACTCTACTTGTACAAGTTTCTATGTTATCTAGTCCTACTAATTAGGAGATAAAATACAACAGATTTAGAGTACAAATTAATCAAGATAATTACTACTTTTTACTCCTATCTTTTCCTATTATCTATCCTGATTTTTTAGGAGTTTTATCTTCACTGCTTTTGATCATTTATTCTTCATCAGATTAGTCTCCTCTTGTTGCTAGGATTCTCCAACAGCAATTACTATGTTCACCCCTAATGTTCTACTCCCACAGCTCAACGACTAGTTCCATGCATTCTTCCAGTAATGCCAACTCCTCTAGAACAAACTAGTACACTAGTACTTCCATCATATCGAAATGGTCTAATATCCAATGGAGACTGTTGAATCGTTATCTCCAAGGTAAGGCTGAACCCAACAATACCTAGAAGAATTGATTGGTAATCACTAGTCCATATTTGATGAAGCAGGTAGTCATAGCGAGCATTATCCCTTCCAAAATTGATGCGGGATTATTCTCCTTCCTTGAATATATATGAAAAGGCAAATCACTATGATATCCCTCAGTTGGTCGCATTAGGCCATCAACAAACACATGGTACTCACTTTTCCACTCTTAAATAGCTGAAGAACTATGACAGCTCATCAAGTGCCTTGCATGTAAGCCTATAAGCCTGTCAACAGGAAGGACACTTTATAACCTAAGAAGGTGCTGGTCTGCAACTATGCAGAACCTTAGTCTTATTGCATGCAATCTATTTACAATCGCTTCTGTAAGATTGAGTTCCTACCAAAGTTGTCGTCTTATTACCACCCTTTTTTACTTTCTTTCGGATGACGGAAGATGCAAAGAGCCCAACTAAGACAAAAGCTCTACCACCTTCTACCTATGCTCTACCTTTATTCCTGCCCCATACCAAATTGCTCTCTAATAAACATATGTGTCACGGACCTGCTGCTATCTTTTAAATTTTTGCTTTTAGCGTGGTTAATTTTCTGCTACATTGTAGTTGCTTATTTTCGTTACTATATTTCCATTCCAACTAGCAATCGGTTAGGATGTCAGGCCACATGTAAGGCCTTAGGAAAAGACAAGAGAATCTATTAGGGAAAAGGACAAGGCAATCTGTTGTAACCGCTTGAGTGGGCAAGATTTCGACCCCATCGAGTGAGTATATTAACTCTTCCACCCTTTTGGGAGAGGACATCGAATGATCAGAACTTTATTTCTCCATTACTCTCTCTCTCTCTCTCTCTCTCTCTCATAACTCTATGTTCTCCTATTCTCCTCCCTATCTTGCATCTCTGCTCCTCATTCCTCCCTCTTTACTTCTGTTCACCCTTGAATCAAACTAATTCAAGGAATTCCCTTTGTCACACCGTGACAAATTGGTATCAGAGCTCAATTCCAAGCCAAGATTGTCGCTAACTCATAGCGGAAGGAACCCGCACGAAAAACATGGAGACTCAACTGCAACAGGTCAGCTCGTCCATAACCAAGGTCCAGAGGCGAGTAGACCAGCTCGAGCTGGGAAATGCTCATAACCACGAGGCGATCATGGCAGTTGATCAGAAGCTGGGCGAAACGCTAGCTCAAATGCGCGAAGAGATGGCACAGACGAGGGAAGAATTGGGTAACCAACTTCAACAGTTCATGTTGATGTTCACACGTCAAAACCCAGTCAGTTTGGCCCCAGACTTTCCTCCCCGAGATAGAGCAAAACCTCTCTTACGTCACAATGGAGGTCATATCAGGCATGTAACTCCTGATATAGGGAATGGTCAAGACGAGGGGGTAGGAATGATGCAGGATAGGGGATGTGATGAGCAAGGACATTGCCAACAAACAGGTTTCCCCATGTCCCGAATGGAGATACCTGTTTTTGAAGGTGACAACCCCTGTTGGTGGGTGCGAAAGTGTGAAAGAATGTTTGAATGGTATGACATACTAGAGGGTCGGAGAGTTGCCTTAGCAACTGCCTACTTTGATGATGTCGTGGATGCGTGGTACCAAGGTTGGGTCAGTGAGAGGGGTCAGCCTACGTGGGGAGAGTTTATCGAGAAGCTGTGTGAGAGATTTGGGAAACGTAGTATGACCAACATTATTGAAGAATTTAACAAACTCGAGCAAGTGGGTGAGCTGAAAACCTACTTGAAAAGATTTGAGGAGCTGTGATCTCTCATGAGTAGTCAAGACCTGCACCTGTCCGAAGCATACTTTGTGTCCAGTTTTTTGAGTGGTCTTAGCGACGATTTAAGACCAATGGTTAAGATGATCCAACCTCGAACTATGGAACAAGCAGTGGAGAGTGCCAGGTTACAAGAGATGGTAGTGGAGGCATTGATGAAAAAATAGAGGCAACAAACTAAAGCTCTGACAGCAGGGCCCTCCCACCAAGGTGGGAAAGGAGAAAGCCGTGAGTGGACAGGAGGCAATACCGAAATTAGGCCCCCAAGGATGCCCCAACCAAGTGGTAGGAACAATGATCAAAGGAGACTGCCCGACTTGTGCTTCAGGTGCGGAGACAAGTATTTTTTAGGGCATCAATGTAGGCACCAACTTCTTCTTTTAGAGGGCAACTCAGAAGCAGTAGAAGAAGAGGAAGGAGATGGAATTGAAGAAGATGAGGACTCTGGGAATGAGAATAATGGAGAGATATCGTTTCATGCACTAAAAGGAGTGACCGAAAATAAGATAATCAAGGTGGAAGGGAGAGTGAAGGATAAGAGCTTGCTGATCTTAATAGATAGCGAGAGGACCCATAGCTTCCTGGATGGGGAAACCGCTAGAAAACTGAAGTGCCCACTCTTTAATACCCAGCCCATGAGTGTGACAGTAGCAGATGGGGGCAAGATGCTGAGCAATTCGACTTGTTATGGGTTTAAGTGGGAGATGCAAGGAGAAGGTTTCGAAGTTGACCTTAGATTGTTGCAATTGGGAGGTTGTGACATGGTGCTTGGGGTTGATTGGATGAAAGGGGTGAGCCCCATAAGTTTCAACTTCAATCGGATGGAAGTCTCCTTTGATAAAGGAGGAAAGATGATGACATTAAAAGGAGGAAGGGAGATTGGAACATGCAAGCTGATAACCGAGAAGAGGTTGCATAAAGCCTTCAAGAATAACTGGAGCAAGCTGGCTCAATTATTTTCAATGGTAGCTGCGAAAGAAGGATAGGAGAAGCTAGCGATGGGTGAACTAAACTTAGTTACCAGCAGCACACACGGAAAGATTGACCAAGTACACTCTCATCACCTTATTGATGAACTGCTTATTGAATTTAGGAACCTGTTTGCTAAACCTAACACCTTACCACCTTCCCGCAACCTGGACCATTCCATCAATCTTAAGCCAAATTTCGAACCCATAAACATCAGGGCCTATAGATATTCGCCAACCCAAAAATCAGAAATCGAAAAAATGGTGAGGGAAATGATAAACCAATCCTTCGTAAGGCCTAGCCATAGCCCATTCGCCTCACCAGTGCTTTTAGTCAAACAGAAAGATAAAACCTGGCACTTTTGTGTGGATTATCGCCAATTAAACGCCATAACCATAAAAGACAAGTTCCCGATACCCCTAGTAGAAGATCTCATGGATGAACTACACAATGCAACCATTTTTTCCAAGTTGGATCTTCGATCCAGTTACCATCAGATCAAGATGAAGCCTGAAGATACCCATAAAACTGCTTTTAGGACCCATCATGGACACTTTGAGTTCTTGGTGATGCCCTTTGGGCTCACCAACGCCCCAACCACTTTTCAGTCTCTTATGAACCAACCACTTGTCATTAGGGATAGAGGAAACCTCAAACAAAAAATATTGCAGACTCTACATGAGTCACTAGTGGGTGGACACTCTGGTATTCAAAATACCTACCTGAGGGTTAAACATAAATTCTATTGGCCCAACTTGAGGAGGGATGTCAAGAAGTTTGTGTTAGCATGCGATATATGCAAGAGGTGCGAGCTGGAAAATGTTTCCTACCCGGGTCTCTTACAACCTCTGCCTATACCGGACAGAGCATGGATTAGCATAGCCATGGACTTTGTCGAAGGAATGCCTAAGTTAGAAGGAAAAGACAGCGTTATGGTGGTGGTCGATAGGTTTACCAAATTTGCTCAGTTTATTAGATTAGCTCACCCGTACACGACCAAGGAGGTGGCCCGGTTGTTCATTGACAGGATTGTGTCCCAGTATGGAGTGCCATAAGCCATTATTTCAGATCGTGACAAAGTGCTTACAAGCCGTTTTTGGCAAGAGCTTATGGGATCAATGGGAATTCGGCTCAATATGTCAACAGCCTACCATCCACAAACGGATAGGTAGACGGAACGAGTTAATCAAGTACTAGAAACCTACTTGAGATGTACGTGTATCATGCAGCCTAAACACTAGCATAGGTGGCTGCCCTTAGCCCAATGGTGGTATAATTCCACATACCACACAGCCTTAAAGATGTCTCCCTTTGAAGCATTGTATGGGTTTAAACCCCCGCTGCTACCAGCTATAGGAGGGTCGTTTACAAAGCTATCAGTGGATGACTACCTGCAACAGCGGGGGGAAGTGATGCAACAACTAAAACAAGAGTTAGCCTCTGCTAGGAACAGGATGAAACAACTCGCGGATAGAAAGAGAAGCGACCGAGAGTTTGAGGTGGGTGAGCAAGTATACTTGCGGCTCAGATACCAGCATTTGAAGTCCATCAGCCAAAGGCCAATCACTAAATTAAGCCCTAAGTACTTTGGGTCGTTCACCATAACAGACAAAATAGGCAAAGTGGCCTACAAGCTTCAGCTACCGGAAGGTACTAACATACATCAGGTTTTTCATGTATCTCTTCTCAAGAGATCCACCAGGATCGAGCAAGTCAACTTAGCTTTGCCCACACTGCCTAAGGAGAAAGAGAAGGATGAACAGAAGGAACCAGAGGCTATCATGGACAGGAGAGTGATTTACAACCAAGGGATTCCCCTCATTCAAGTTTCGGTGAAATGGGGGCAAGAGGGCACCCACGGCAACACCTGGGAGTACCTTCTGAGCTTACTGCAACATTTTCCAAGAGCTGCAAGCCTCCCTAGCATTTCTTGACAAGAAACGTTTCAAGGGGGGAAAGTTGTCACGGACCTGCTGCTATCTTTTAAATTTTTACTTTTAGCATGGTTAATTTTCTGCTACATTGTAGTTGCGTATTTCCATTACTATATTTTCATTCCAGCTACCAATCAGTTAAGATGTCAAGCCACGTGTAAGGCCTTAGGAAAAGATAAGAGAATCTGTAAGGGAAAAGGACAAGGCAATCGATTGTAACCGCTTGAGTGTGCGAGATTCCGACCCCACCGAGTGAGTATATTAACTCTTCCACCCTTTTGGGAAAGGACATCGAATGATTAGAACTCTTTCTCTCTCTCTCTCTCTCTCTCTCTCTCTCTCTCTCTCTCTCTCACAATATGATATTTCATAACGTTTGGAAAATGAGTTTTGGTTTGCAACAACCCAATTCACAAAGGGTAATTGTAGCTCGTGGCCAAGCTCAATCTTATCTCCCCCATGAATCAAAAGTTTGACGACACTCCTATTTAGCTGTGGAAAGAAGACAAAAAAGTAGGTACCAACTTGGCCAATATGATCTAAAGAAACTCCAATCATTATTGCAAGATCTGACACCTGGTTCATCTCATCTTCGGCCTAACTATTAGCTAGCATCACCAATGAATCAATGTTTTGCTCCCATGCTACTTCATCATGATTTATTGGTCATCCTTCAGATTTCTAGGCAATTGTAATAGGATTCATTTCAACGGATTTGTCCTTTGTTAGAGCCTCAATAATTCCTCTAATAGCTACCCTTCTTCCCTTGTCAACCTGAATGGCCTGCTCCATTTCAGGTCTTTCCTCACTTCTTGCAATAACCAGTCCTAATCTTAGGGCCTCAGTAGTCTTAGGAGTACCTCAATTCTACTGGCTACCCTCAGTATAACCATAAGGTTGTCGCCTATGCTTTCTGGAAATGGCTTCCAATGCCATTTCACGCAGCCTCGTCCTCTTAGCCACTAGTTCTACAATGGCAGGACACATCGTTTTCACAATAGGTATCAACGCAATGTTAAAACCATTAATGAATTTCAACACAAACTAAGATTCCTTCAAGGTCGGTTGAGAATTAAACATCAGTGCTTTCAATTTTTCAAATTTGACCTTATAATCCATTATAGACCCTTTTTGCTTTAGGTTATTGAATTCATCTCTAAGTTGATTTATGGAAGCAGAGTACTCCTTAGAAAAGCATTCAGCAAGAACACTAACTTGAAATTTCTGTGAGAATAGAATCATCAAGTCGTCTTGCGTTCTACAAATGTCCTTGATTACTTTGCTCATTGCCTCATATTCTTTCTTGAATGTTTTCCCAAACGGTTGTTCACTTTCAAGAAGTCCTTCAACCATCTCCACCATTCAATTCCTTGAAAACTCACCGTTGTAACAACCTAATTGCTTCCAGTACTCACCTAACCCTCAGTTCAGCAAATGCACTCGGATCCACCTCAACCACTACTTCAAGAAGTAGCCTAGACTTAATCCGACACAAATGGAATCCATTGAGATCTGGGTTGGCTTCGCCTTTAATTCTGGACTCGATTAACTAGAGCAAAAAGGAGTTAGCGGCCAAGGAACTACTCTGTTGCGGCCTCTTGAGGAATCGAGAGAGTCAATTCTAGTCCAACTTCCTGCAAGAGCGATTTCTGGCAATATCTTGGCTCTAATCTAGCTCGCCAAAATTGCTTAGCATTGTTTCAATTAACAACAGAGGAACGGCCTCACAATAACCAATAGCCTCCAAGTCAGCAACCTATAATCAGCTTCTGTCCCTTACGACTAATGATCGTCTAGGTCAAACAGCTAAGAATTCCCCCAAATTGAATCGCACTCATTGATGTTCAATGATCGTTCCAAATTCGCTTTTGACCATTCCTTCCTTCTCGCCTGAACCTACTAATTGTTTTCGTCAAGATTTCCACCAGAAACCACTTGACTTCGCTTCACTCCTCAATTTCAAACCGAGAGTTGCTTTGCTCTCTCGGTTATGACCCTTCCTTGATTCCTCAAAATCTGAATGCCGTTTGCACTCACTTGTCAATAACTGAGAATTGTTGGTTTGGACTGTCGCTGGAATTCAGACATTGGAACCCAATTGCTACGAGTTTGCTGGAATCACAACCAAGGAATGATCAACTCTGATACCAATTGTCACATTCCTAAGGTTATCTAGTTGAGATTGGAATTAGGGGAGAAATCAGAATGAGAGAATTGAAGGGAGGGAGAGAAGTTAGCAGAAAGGGAGTGAGAAATCAGAGAGAACCGAGAGAGGGATAGAGAGAATTAGAAGGAAAGGATACAAATCTTATTTCACATAACATCTCATCCTCTTATAAGTAGCCCTTTTATAGGCATAGTTGATTGCTAACTGAATTCATAATAGCACTCATGTGCTCCTAGCAGATTGTAAAATATCTCCTAACAAACTGTTGTAATCCTATTACAATATTACCCCTCTATTGCTCCTAGGGTCATGATAAATAGATTACTTTAAATATCTTGGACTAATCATCAAAAAAATATGGGGAGATTAATGAGGAAGGTACATATAGAATTAAGGCAATATAGCTAAAATGGAAAAGTGCATTCAACATTTTAAGTGAAAGCAAGATTTCATTGAAGCTAAAAAGAAAATTTTATATAACGATTAGAATCATGCTAGATGTACAACATTTTTGTACATCTTGGGCTACATAAGGGGGTATTATGACCAAAATACCTTGCGTCTCATGTCCCTCTATGCGCCTCATGAGGGACTTTTTTGTCATTGGTACACCTTTATGTAGTCCAAGGTGTACACAAAGGTGTACCAATAGCATTTTCCTAATGATTAAAGATTAGCTTTTGTGTATGGCATAAATGTTGCACAATAAAGCACTAAAATATGCAAAACATGAGTCTAACAAAGACAGGGGTGTCAATGTGGATGTGCAGTCGAACTAGAAAAGAAAAAATTAAAAATAAGGTCATCTGCAATAAGGTCGAAGTGGCTCCTATAGATAAGATGCATAATCCACGATTGGGCATGCGAGAAGAAAACCAATGGAGGCTCTTAGATATGATAATAGTAATAAAGGCATAAAAAAAAAGCATCATACATAGAAAAAACTAGTGGGATATAATTCATATAGTTGAACCCACATAGTGGGATAAAGGCTTGATGTGTTATACAATTGGCCTAACAAAGTTTCAAAAACATAAAGAAAGTTAGATTGCTAAGTAATATCATCATTGATAAGAGAGAAAATGATTCATGGACAAGGTATGGGCACAAAAAGAAAAAATACAAAAGATAGTTTTATACCTAAGACAGAAGAAAATGCAACTTTGAAAATAGGCAACCCTTGAAAATTTGATATGCTTTTCCCCCACAGTAAAAGAGCTTCAGCCTCATACCCATTTCCAATTATCTCATGGATTGTCCCAACCTGTTCAACCCCAATTCTTTAAGTTAGAATGTGGGTATTGTCAAAATCAGATTCAAGCTGTCACCCAAAATATTTGGTGAGTAGGTCAAACCTGTAGGGTGCTTTCAAGATAACATTGAAGTATATTCCATGGTGTAAGAATACAGCATTCCAAGTCATTTAAGATGTCATGACTGGACCAAACTGCTGTGGCCACTGAATTATACAATTCAAAAATACGAAGATTGTAGCAGCACTTGTGCATGATATCCCCTCTTTCATCAGATCTTTCATTCTGGTGCTCTATAGAGTACCTAAATTTTTCTTGTAAGAGTTTGCTAAGTAAACGGTGGGATTCCTTTGCATATGAAAGAGCCTACAGAATAAAAAGGGAATCATTAGAAAATGTAAGATTCTCAGAGCTCAAAATCAGCATGTTTCAAGTGAAAGATTATGAATAAGCAGGCAATGTTTTTACAGTATAATCCACTCAATTGACTACAACATCACAAGCATTAATCCCACTAGGTGGGCCCTGCTAGCTATTGAGTGGATTGGAGAAGAATCCACTCAACAGAAAATAAAAGACCTGTGAGGAAGTCTCAGCATTTTAAAAAATAAAATGGTACTTAGATTGACAAGTCATAAGGAAATTCAGTAAACTAAAACCTGCTCCATTTCATCCACCATCTCACAAGAGCCTCTATTGGTAACACAATTGCCACTAAACAATCATAAGTTGGACAAAAACATACTTTGGTATGACATGACCAAATATATGTCAATAGAAATGCAACATTTATATGCTTCCAAAAAATTTATTTATCAAAAGAAATATGTCTATTGACCCCCATAGTGGGAAAAAGGCTTGGTATGTTGTTAAAAGAAATAAGCCAAGATAAAATATATAGCACATAAATAATAAATAAATGAGTAAGCAAAAACCAATATCCAACATAGTTAAACTTGTTTGTCCACAATGTCCAACACAAAAGCATAGAGAATACAAAAATAGATAAATGCAAAAATATATTATATCATATCATTGCATCAACATGCTCCAAAATCAAGAAAACAAAGTTCAGTCATTTTATCCCTACTAAGATTCAACTAATTCAGTTAAAATGCATAAATATAACTAAATGTACTTTTCATTTTCTTCTACTCGTTAGAAACTTCAATGAACTATTCCCTAACTTATTTACGGGGGGGGGGGGAACACACCTACAACTTGCAGAAAAAAACTAGACATTCATATAGTGATGATAAACCAATGTTTCATTGGAATAGCATCAGTCAAGAAAGCAGATATATAGTATGTTACCTCAATTAGTTGTCCATTGGGAATCATTCTTACACATAAGTCATGGTAGAGAAGCGCAGCAAGAAAAACTGAACCATTGGAAAGAGGAACCTAAAATAAGAAAAGACACCAGATAAATCGGTGCAAATTATAGTTTAGACTGAATTAGGTCTAACCATTGAAACACCTTACAGTGGAGGTGAGATCTGAAGCAACCTTCTTAACTTCATCAACTTTAATGTCAGATAAGAAAGAACCTTCAATGTGGCAGGAGCCACAGGAGAAGTTAGTACACGTGGAGGAGAAGCTCTGTTGAAATCCAACTTCAAGAGCCAATCCCAATGACCCCCTCATGGAACTTGTCCAGAAACCAATCAACTTAGAAATTTTGCCACAGTGCTCTGACATGGTAGTAACGATTGCCTCACCCACAGGAGCAACACAAAGAGCATGGCCAAGCCTTTTGCACTGCCACAACAAGGCCAAACACTTCTCCAGTGGAACATTCTTCCTCCTGAACAATCTTATCAACAGCTCATATATATCACAGTGAAATTCCACACAGCCCTAGAGATACAAAGACAACAGCCATAATAAGGCAAGAAAAAAAGATCTTCAAAACTCTATACAGAACCTATAATCAGGAAAATATTCTAGCACTCACCTTTATTGATAACAAATCGACAACATGGTACAAAGCAATCAACATATTTTCACAAGGAAAATCACTTTGGTCATCCACAATGCAAAAATCTGGACTTGACCATAGCGTAAGTGCACAATGAACATCTTCAAAAAGCTTCTGTTTGGAAACAAATCCAATCAAACATCACAACTAAAGTGCACAAGTACAAAATATAAATGAACTGATGATGCAAATCAGTTGGTATTTATTACTCAGTAACTAGGACTAGTAAAGGGGGGGAAAAAACAACCTTCGAGCATGGTTCAGCCTCCTGTAAGCATAGTGCATGCAAGCAATATGCTACAGCTAATTGATGACGAAATTTGATGCTCTGTCGAACATTTTCATCATTGATGCCATTCTGTTTTGGTAAGCAGTTTGTGTCAATCATGTAACCAATTCCAAAAGGAGGAAATGAATTGAAAAGGGAATTTTAAGTTTGGTCAAGAAGAAAGACCCAAGCATAATGGAAGCTTAACAGACCATTGTAGATATTGCGTCTGACAAGCACTGAACACAGCCATTCAGACCTTCAATTCCAGATGCCCTTAATTCACGTCCCTTTGCTATAAGAATTTTAGATCTCTCTAAACAACAATCATCTGAAACATACACATTTTCCAGGAGGACAGCTATGATATCCATTTGCATCTTCTGACATAATCTTGGATTCAGGCCACTCATCTCTTTATATGCTAAAAGCTCCTAATTATCAAGAATAAAAGTATATAACTCTTTAAGTATGTAGAAAAGAAAAATCAGAATAGGACCACAGGAAATTTCAAATGAAATCAAAATGTCAGAGAAAGAAGTAAATCAAACCTGCTCTAATATTATGCCAAGTGACTGTTTTGACACTTTTGCAGAAGAAGACAGCAAAGAAAATAAGGTTGCAGCACTACATTCCATATCTGGATCCTTGCTAATTTTATATTTTATCTGGAAACCCCACAAAAATAAGACAGAAAAGTCCAAAATATACAAAACATAGAAGGATGATTCAACATTTACCTTCACCCACTGCTTCACCAGAGTTATAGGACATGGCAGCCAATTCAAGACATTTACAGCAGCAGACCAGCTTTCAAGGCTAAATACCATGATTCTAGTCACCTTATTCTGGCTGCCACACTGATAAAGTATGTCAAGAAGAAGTGCACTTTTCGAACATGCCTCATTGACAAAACACCCAACCGCCTCTTCTGAGATATCACTGCAAAGCCTGTTTGAGCTGTTTGCAGTTGCCTTACAAAGATGTGAAACACAAGTCCATGATGCCATACAACATAATTTCAATGCCTTTGAAGCCTGCAAACAACCTTTTAAACTTGAAAAAATGTGCAAGCCACCAATGCCATAAAACTAAACTGTTGAGAGTATAATAATAGTATAAAAGATAAAGTTAACCTATTTAACAGATTAAGCTTTTAGATTAGATCATACGGTGGTTAAGAATTCAATATGATACCAACATAGATGAAGTCCAAAGCTCAAACCTCACCACCAAACCCAATATTTAAATTATTGTACGTGGCTGGACCAATTATCAATGAAGATTGGCCACAAGTAAGGGGGGATATTAAGTGTAAAGTAATAGTATAAAAGATATAGTTAAGCCTTTTATCTAACATTTAAGTTTTTAGATCAGGTGACGGCTAACAATTCAACATAAACAAAGGAAGATGAGGGAACATTGTCACAACCCAATCCCACATCCGCAATCAACTGGGCAAGTCTTGGATATATAACTTGGCACTGTGAACTCATAAGTTACCTACAGCTAGCACTTTTGGTAAGGACTTGTGGTTTTATAAGTGGTATCAAAGCCAGCCAACCCAAGACCACTAATGCAGTGTGATACTTGTCAAATTCACTAACATGCATTACAGGCAGGCAGGGTATGCCAGGATGTTCAAACTGGAAGAATAAAACAATCTGGACCCACGGCAAAATAAATCCACTGCATAAAGAGCCTTGACATTTACCAGAACAATTCTAAGAATATAGAAGTGATGTTATAACACCAATTATTTCAAGGACACTCAAAATTAAAGGGGGGAATATATAGAAGAAAGAGCACCTAGAAATGCCAGATGATCTAAAAGCTATCAAAAGATAGAAGTAATTGAATGAGAATACCATTACTTTCAAGCAGTCACAAGATTACACACATTTTAAAGACAGTGCAACTTAGAGAATCAACTAACCGCCAGAACTAACTAATCTGATACAAGAAAAGGAAAAAAAAAAACACACACACATTTAGTAAAAAGAATCTGATTCTAATTGTTTTATAATTGTATAGAAATAAAAGAAAATTTTACTGCAAGTTACCGTAAATCGTATTTTCCACAAGTACCTCTTTCACTTGCTTACTCCTATAAAGAGTAACACCAACATTGTGAAGAGAAGCAAAGAGAAATTTTAGGCCATTTACTTCAATCCAATCAGCAGAAATAATTTGCCGAACAAAATTGATTCCTTCCTGAAGGAAGCAGAGTCAAACCAATTATCCGTAAAACAACTGAAGAGAAATGAATATATTAATGGCAAAGCATTCAAGGATATTTCTAGCAAGATGGAACAAGAATGCAAACCTTGCAGAAACGCCTAGTTCTGAATGAGAGAGTCAAAGCAGCAACAGCAACACTGGGAACTGCTTTCACATAATCATCAAATAAATTGCTCTCATTTTTAATTACACTGCATGCATAAACAAACAAGCCAAATTACTTAATAATGAACTCAATGAGCCTAAGTAAACTAGAATAGAGAAACTTTTAAATACTGGTTTCCAACAAAATACGAATTTTGTTCTCTCTCAAAAAGAGAAGTGGACACTCTGATAACTTAACTCTCCATTATACTCAACAGACTCATATTTGCCTTACAGATTCACTCTGCAGGGGAAATTTCTTCCAATAGTTGTCATATATGACTTAACTGAGAAGAGCCAGAAAAGAAAAACAATGGCAAAAGAGAACTCTCAGGCGGTAAGTCAACGATGTCAATACAGATTAAAATTGTTGCAATAACTGTTAATAGTTTGTATCCCTGATAAGGAATTAAAAGTACTAAATTTTAATAATCCAAATTAGGACATTAGTATTTAGATTTATCCTATTTTATTTAATTTCAGATTTTTAAAGTTTATCTTTTATGACTAGACATGCTATGCATTCAGAAATTCAAACATTTGATGCAGAACACAGAAATTTGCTTATTTCCCACCCCTGAATATTTTCTCTTCTCTCTCTCTCTCAATTCTGTCTTAAGCTTCTTCATCTTCTCTTCTTCCTATAATCAGACTATTGAAACAAAAATGATATCTTCACCCACACTAATCTAATCAACCTACATCTTATATACAAAATAACCCACTAATCCTCCCATTATTCAAACTAAAAGATAGAAAAGCAAACCCATAAATTATGGACACATGATCCCTCAATTTGTGGGATCCCATAAATTGTGGATCCTTTGTCCCCATTTCCTACACTTCCCATAAATTCTTCTCTTTCTCTTTAGTTTCCTGCAATCTTTCAACTGTCCCACATACTAACAGCCTCCAATCTTGGCCTTCACTAACCAATAGTGAAATGACAAACAAGCCATGTGAGATCAGAATAGCATTACAGAAAACATTCATTTCAATGTTTTTATTAGAATAATCTTTGACAATAAATGTACAAAATCAACCGATCCTTGTACAGAACCATACTGTTGTTCTTTCGTTGTCTTTTGCAAGGAACAGTTGTTCTCTTGAAGTATGAAAACCAAAAAAAAAAAAGGCAAACAGATCATAGATCTACCTGAAAAGCATAAAAACATCATGGAATTGATTGAATGCGTCCTGGATATTGCATAGCTTGGCAAGAAAGGAAGCAGATTCATCTTCAGCAGTTATATCTTTCCTCGCAGAAATTATCAACTCAGCAAGTGGCTGGCACAGGAATTTCAAAGCATGGCAGTAATACAGCAGATATGACTTTCCATTCTTTATTTCACAAACTTTGCAGGCTTCATAATGTGCTTCTATCTGTGAATGTAGTAAACATACAGAGTTTGTAGAACAGTTGTATTTTGCATTTAATTGCAACTTGTTGCTATTGCTGCTTGTAGGAAATTGATATTTCAATTGGCCAAGCAAGGATGCCAAACCATGGAGCACATCCTCCTTATCAAGCAAGTAACCACTCAAAGACCCACTACTTTTGTTCAACGGGGTTATGCTGTTGTCCTGTCTTTGCTGACCTTTGAAATCACAGATAGACAAGCCAGCACTGTAAAGCCTCAAAATCAGATGAAAAGGAGACAAAACCTGCAGATAGAGCTGCATTATACATCATCATACAGCAGGGTACCTGCATAAAACTAAAGGAAATGGAGAAGCAAAACACAAAATGACATAAACAAGTGAATTACTATATAACAACTCAAATATACCTCACAATATTCATTAGCTACTTTGCTTAGATGTGCTGCGAGGGCACTACATAAATGTCTAGTTGCAGATCGACATTTATTGGCACAATAGCAGACAAGTTCAAGAAATTCCATGACGGAGCTTTCTGTTGCCACCTAACAAGCAGAAACAACTTTATCTTCATTAACTTACAATCAAGCTGATGAGTTAACAAGTCCAAATGACCTTGGAGGACAAACATGAAAGGGTAGATAACAAAAAGGAAATCTTTCACGATAGAAAAGGAAGATATCGGCATACAGAAAGAACGAACCAGAATTTTCTATTAAAATCATATCCTTCCTGTTAATCAACTAGAGTAGCCATAAAAACAAAACAAAAACAAAAAAAAAAATCTGTTGCAAAAATAAGGAATTTCAAATCACCATGCATATAAGGAGGCTCATTATTTTATGCATTAAAAGATATAGAGGGGTTTTGTACAAGAGATACCTAGAAGAGAAAAGATCATTGTAGGGGGTAACTTAAATGGTTATATGGGTAGAGAAGGGAATGGACATAGAGCTACACACAGAGGCTACGGATTTGGAGAAGAAAATAATGAAGGTAAAGAAATTTTGAATTTTGCCATGGCATATGATCTCATCTAATACTAGCCAAGCCAACATACTGGGATAAAGGCTTGGTATGTTGTTTTATATGAGTTCATCTTAACCGACACTAGGTTTAAAAACCAAGATGAACACTTAATTGCATATAAAATGGCACATCAACAACCCAAATAGATTATTTTCTTGTAAAACAAGAGGACCGTTTATGTGGTACAAATTGCACAGTTATACTAGGCAAATGCCTAACCACTCAACGTCAACTTTTGGCCATTGACATTCATATCAAAGACGGAGAAGAAAAAATGTCACAAAACAAAGCCCAAGAATCATATGGTGAGATTTAAAAGCTCAAAATACAAACCATTTTCAAGGAAAAAGTAGGTGGGAACAGAGACTGGACCATATCCAGAGAGGCCAATCTTTCGTGCCATATAACATAATTGATCTTATAATTATTAGATAAAACTATCCTTTATCTCGTTAACACTATTCTATAATTGTATAAAATGTTAGAAACAAGTTTTCACTTTAACCACCTTAATTATCTATAAAATACTTAAAATATTCATAGAATGATTTGATCTTCAAGTCTGACCAAAATATCACCTGCACTTCCAATTTTACTAAACTTACATGCCATATATTTGATTTTTGACCTACTCAAACCGAAAAAAAATAAAATTCAACCTTGAGAACATTGAAGTGGCACTAAAGATTAGAGAAATATCTTTCCATAGTCACCAAATTGCGAGCAAAACCAAAAGAATCTATATCATCCTTCTCTTGGGCTCAAAGGCCCTAATTCTAATCCACCAGAAAGGCAACCAATAAAAAGCGTGTAAGGGCTAAAAGATATCAGTGTGCTTGTAAAGTCTATCTCACATTATACATTAACACATAAAACACTATCATGTGCTTCCATATTTGGGCACATTTAGAATGTGTATTGGCATATCCTCTGGATAATTATATGGCTAAATAACCTTTGGGTTATGAGCTATGAACTACAAAATGGTAAGGGCTAAAAGCTCTAAGTGTCAGACAAGATGGAAACAAAATTAATTAAGAACTTGTTGTGAGCATATTCCTTTGGCAACCAAATATTTGATAAGTACCTTGTATTGACTGGACATGTAATTTAAAATCCATAATAATGTGTTAGCAATGGATGAGGATTGGACATCTTGTTGTGAGAACAAGGACGAGCATATCCTGCAAGCAAACTGTAATTAAAAATATCAGTCCTCGAAAAAAGTAGCCTAGCAATGATGTGTAGAACCCTGAAGCACAGATACACTTCACCTTCTCCAGTTGATCCTTCATAGATGATTTCAAGTATTCATCAAATGTTGCGGAGCAGAACTCACGCACCAGATCCTCATTGAAATACATTAGATCTCCGACCAAGAGTAACATGCATTTACCTAGATATGTCACAAGCAACCGGTGCAACTTCTCATTTGAACTTGTATCTAATGCCCTAACATATTCGAATATTATTAAACCCTATCAGTCAAACAGCTAATGTTAATTTGGAAATTATACAGTTCTTCAAATGCTGTTTAAGCAAATAATCAGATGGAACGAGTCATGACCACCATATTTACAAAAAAAATAACCTACCTGAGCCATGGTGTGACCTCGTCCACCAAAACGAGTACCCTCCGGTAGTCGCCTTCGTTTTTACTTTGGTACGAAGAAACACATTTCACGAGCGTCACAACAAGCTCTACTACCAAAAAGGAAAAATCATTATCTACATTCTCTTTCCCTGAATCCGGCAGGTATCGACTGTTCTTCTTCACGGTTTTCGCCCCTTTACCACCAATCTCAATCCCCCGCAGACTCTCCAGAATGGAGAACCCCTCGGTTTCGGCATCCCTGTACCGGCCCCACGCCTCGAAGCAGTGCACGAGCCGAACCCTCTGGATGTCAACGGAGTAGGGTTTACAGGACAACTGCGACGATACACATTCCAAGCAATTCAAGCAGAGCTTGTACGCGCCGAACAATTGGAGCCCTGATTCTTCGTCGAGCTTGGGGTTTGCGGAAAGGCGTTTAGGGATGACAGATAGTGCTCGATTGAGAAATGGAACGAACCTCTTGGCGAGCGATCTGACGGCGGTGGGGGGCTTCTTGGACTTTTGGGGCTTTCGTGGGGCGGTGACAGAAAGAAGGTCGTAGAATGGGCGTAAGTGGTCGGAGAACAGTTGGAGGATGTGCCGGAGGTCGGAGGATTCTAGTTTGGCGATGAGATCCGCGTCCGCGTCAGTGTCGGAGTCCATGAATCCGGTGGTCGGTGGCGCCGAGGCAGAGATCTGCAGAGAGATGAGCAGAAGAAGATGAATGGAGCGCAATGCGACTCTCGCATCCAAATTTGGGCGCCAATTTGCCCGCCACAATTTGTATGAAAAGGGGGACCGCCCTAGGGCAAAATAGTATTTTCACCAACTGATTTTTTCAAAACGAATATAAATCGTAGAGAAATTCTATTCGCAATTAACTGATTTGCTCTTCACAGTCACATTTAAAATAATTTTGAGAAAATGCATTTTTGTCCCTCTCCTTTCATCACCGATCGATCCATCATCTTCTCTGTTCATTATCGTCGTCAGCTTGCTTCCTTAACAACGGCCATAAAAATTGTCGATCATCAGAGAATAAGAAATTGAGGAGATCGACGACCATGGCAATGACAAATGACAACCATGACTATTTCAAAACCCATCATTACAAAGCTCCCACCAATGACCACGTCGCTTTTACCAACAGCCCCAACAAACGTAACCGCACATCATCGCACCCAAAATCTAAGGTTCAAAGACTTTTAAAGTACCCCAAATCTATGGTCTCAAACTCAAATAAACCATTATATACATGCACGCACACACACATATATTTATATATATAACATATCGAATTTTGCATATTCAATGACTAAATTTGTTGTGCTATGAGAAAAATTGAGGAGAAAATGAAAAATGTTAAGGCATGTCGCAAAGTGGCCTTGCGGCAAGAGGATGGCCGCAAGGCCCGCAACAGGAAGCTGGCCACGAGGATGGCTCGCGACAGCCTTGCCGCAAGCTAGGCTTGCGGTAGGAAAATGCCATGAGGGCTAGCTCAAGGCAGCCTTATTGCGAGCCAGCCTTACCGCAAGAGCTGGTCGCGAGGTTTCGCTCACGGCAGCATGGCCGTGAGCTGCCTCACTCGTGTCTGCTCGCAGCATGAGGCTGGTCGTAAAGGCCAGCTTCATCCCCCTTCAATGAAACCTAAGTCCCATTTAGAATTCACCATGTGTCGGCACTAGACACCCTTGAAAATCGTGCCCTATAAATACCCAACTAAATGACATTGATGGGGAGTTCCAATTTCAGTAAAATCTAAACACTTTGAACGCACTTTTACTATTTTCGTGAATAGTCATTGGGATTCGAGACTGACTGTAAGGGCCCACTCCCGAATGTGCCCGCTAGCATAGGACATTCGAAATGAGGTCATCACAAGGATGATATAGAACAATACCTCATAATAAACACACACATTTATCTATTTTCACGCAGCGAAATATCAATAACTTTCGTTACAAACCAATGTTGATACATCTAGGCTCTTAGGCCATACAAACCGAATATGAGGCTCTAATGTAAAACAACAATTTAAAATCTCATCAATCTACCTCACCAAAACGCAACTAGGATCTCCGAGTTGAGTGCCTCTGTACACCACTACCCTTGGGTTGTAGTCCCACTGGACTCGCCCTTAATGACTGCTTTACCTTTACCTGGAATGGCATAAGAAGATCAAGTGAGCCACAAGGCTCAGCAAGTTCTAGTACAAAGGAGCAGTATGAAGAAAGAGAAATCATGATGACACCGAGAGAAGTGTACAACGACTTCATATCAATATTCAATTATATGAGTCGGAAATCATATCTCATAGAATTATAAATTTCAAATTTTTGTTCATGTATAATCATACAAGTGCATACATCATAAGTATAAATCTCATAGGCTCATAAGCCACGATGCAAAATATGCGTTAATCATCATATCAGTAAATCAGCACATAACATATCGAGCACAACCTGCCGGGCTATGGCCACCTCGTCCCGCGTCAGGCGCTCCTAGGGTACCCTTTATTTCCGCGCAAAATAATAAGTGCGCTAAGAACATATATATATGAGCATCATGTACATGTATGCATCATGTATGCATTTACCAGCAATGTAAAATTTAAATTCTCGTTCTCAATATACATTTAATACCATTGAAGAATGTTATGGCAAAAATTGTTATTTTTCCACCATACAATCGCTCTAATACATTAAGTAAATGTTTAATTAATATTAATAAAAATTTTCGGATGGGTACTGTAGCGGGGTACTATACGGATACGGTATGGTACTGTAGCAAGATACTGTATGTATACTGTACGAATACGGTATCATACTATAGCGAGATACTATATGGTACTGTATCGAGATACTGTATAGGTACTGTATGGTACTGTATCGAGATACTGTATCGAGATACTGTATTGAGATACTATATAGGTACTGTATGGTACTGTATTGAGATACTGTATCAAGATACTGTATAGGTACTATATTGAGATACTGTATAGGTACTGTATGGTACTGTATTGAGATACTGTATAGGTACTGTATTGAGATACTGTATAGGTACTGTATTGAGATACTGTATAGGTACTATATGGTACTGTAGCATCCGAATTTTTTCACACATTAACTTGATATTTTTCCACAATTTCATGGGACATTCGGGTATAGACATTAATTATCCAGACATCATTCACATATAAGATATACCAATAAATACACTACAATGAGCAATGAAGGTGAACAAACTCCCATCATAATGGAGGTGAAAAATGCCATTCACAGAATAATATTGGGGTGAATCAAACCCCTTTTGAGATATCGAATAGACTCACAATATTTAGGAATTTTATACTATGTAGATAGAAAAAATTTAATAGAGATGCTACACATGGAATGGGAGAAAAATAAAAGAAGAAGAAGAAAGGATACTTGCCTGATGATGAATAAATCAAGATGAAGCACCCGCACAGAAGCTCCAATTGCCACAGAAAATTTAACAGAATAGAAGCAGTAGAGAAGAAAAAGAATGCGTATTAGATGAGGAAGAAGAAGAAGAAGAAGAAGAAGTCGGGAGGGAGAAGAAGAAAAGGAGATAAAGAGAAAGAAAAAGAAGGTGTAAAAAAAGAAGTGAAAGAAAAAAGTAGGAGTAAAAGGAAAAAGAAGAAGTAAAAGGAGGAGTGAAAGAAGAAAGGAGAAGTAAAAGAGGGAGTGAAAAACAATAAAGAATAAGTGAAAGAAAAGGTGAAAAAAGAAAAAGAAATAGGGGTTGGGAAGTAATGATGCGTAGATGGTGGATGTTTTTTTTTTTTTTTTTTGTATTGGGCTTAAGCCCAAATAAATGGCCCATCTTCTATTTCCTTAAAGGCCCAAGCCCAACTCTTAGCCCATTTGCCTTAAATAAATTGAAGCCCAACTCATTATCCCATCCATTTAATTTAAACCCATACATACAAGCCCATGGATCTATTTCAACATTAAGAATCAAATTTGCTCAACTTATATAATAACTAAAATAAGTTAATATATCATTCTAAAATTCTAAACCCAATAATGGGTCGTTACACTGACTCTGGCATCGGAGGGTCTTCGCGGGAGAAGATTCCCGCGAGCTTTCTAACCTATTTTTTCAGCATCAACAGAGTCAAATCCTTGTGGCGAACCTAGTGGCAAGGCAAAAGCTTGCGGCGAAGTTAAAAGCTTGCGGTGAGACCTCATGGTGAAGATAAAAGCTTGCAGCGAAACCTAGCGGTCAAAGCAAATGTTTGTGACGAGACCTAGTGGTGAAACCTTACGACAAGAGCTTGTGAGAAAAGCTAGTGACAAGAGCTAATGATGAGAACTAATGGCAAGAGCTTGTAGTAAGAGCTAATGACGAGAGCTAATGGGTAGAGTTAGTGGCTAGAGCTTGTGGCAAGAGCTAGTAGCAAAATCTAGTGACAAAAGGTAGTGACGAATCCTGGTGGTGAACATCCTAACGGCAGTCTCCTTTGAGGCGACATCTCTTACGGTAACTTAACTTCACCCAACACCAAGCTCAAGTGCACCCCGCATCACAAATTTTAATTGTTGTATTTTGGTAATAACAAAATTACTCCAAATGAAAAGGTCTGTTGTGTGGGAATTGCAAATAGTCAAACCTAATCAAATGCAACAATAACTCATGGGTTCGGGTGTGATGATGGGCAGTTGCATTCATCACTATTATCGATGGAGCGATATGGGTGTTGATGGGAGCTTTGCAATGATGGGTGACTACAAAGAATTCAATCGTCGTTGGGTGTGATGATGGGCTTCGAAGTAGACATAGTCATTCGTTGTCGCCATGGTTATCGATCTCTTCCCTTCCTTATTCCTTGATGATTGACAACTTTTATGGGCGTTGTTAAAGATGTAGGTCGGCAACAATGATGAATGAAAATATATGATGGGATGACCAACGATGAGAAGATAAGGAAAAAATATGTTTTCTTAAAAGTTATTTTGAATGTGGGTGTGAAAAGGAAAACACTTGGCTATAAATATAATTTCCCTAAACTATATTCAAACGATGAAATAATTATATTTTTAAAAAATAATAATAAACAAAAGCAAGTAAATAAAAGAAAATATTGAGTTTTTTTAATAAATATAAATTCAACATATTGGATTATTAAAAAATAGTTATTTAATATGAAAATAAACACAAATTCTATAATGTAAAATGGAAAAAACTTATTTGCAAATGGAAACATGATTTTTATATTTTATAATATTACAAGATGGCTTTGAAATATTTTTAAAATTATAAAATGGCTTGTAAATGTTTTTTGATATTTAAATATGTAAACGTTTTTAAAACGCTAAAATAACATCCTCGAGACTTTTTTCATGCATCATATAATGCAAATGCAATGATCAAATCAAGTTTAACTAATGTTATTGAAGCTTGCATATGTGATTTTAACAATCACAAGTTATATTGAATAATTAAATGATTCTAAACTCTTTTAGGGTAGACGATCGATTGGCTGCATTCGATCAGGAGTTTAAAATATTGTGAAAATATGAGTTTGATTATGTTTTTATATAGAATTATGCAATCACCTATAACTATACGAAGAAATAAGCACTTAAATTTAATTTATATTTAATGTGTTTGTTATTCAAGTGATGGTATTGGTGGTGGATACTGCGTCAAATAAAAAATTAAAATTTGTCATTTAATGAGTTTGATCCTATTCAACTGAAATTTACACACCCTTGTTAAAAGATACAAGTGACACGACCTTTTATAGTTATTTTTAAATCATACTGAATTTTCGTATACTTTAAAAGATCATATAAATAATTCAAATTACAATATGTTGGGTCGGGTCAATTTATCCTAAACGTATTTTTGGATACTTTGGAAGGGGCCGCCAGTTCAGAATTGGCCCCAACGGTACAAGTATGTCTGGCCCAGTTTAATGTATTCCATTGGGCCGAGGCCCAAACCCCGAGAGAGAGAAGAACGTGTCGTAAGAATAAAACCCTAGAAAGATTCTTATTTGCAGGGTTTCTGAAATACAGGCAGCGAACGAGCAACAGAGAGAGAGAGAGAGAGAGAGAGAGAGAGAGAGAGAGGCTAATTCGTAGTTCAAACGGGGAAGAATGCCGAAGTCAAAGCGCAATAGACCAGGTCAGTTATTTTTCTTGTACATCGTACAGTTTCCCTGCGTTGTTTGTCTGTCGAGAAAACGGTTGGCAAAGGTTTTGAAGGAGTTAAGGGAAACGTTTTGAGTGTTTGGTGTTTGGAGATCGTTTCAGTGACGTTGTCGAAGACAAAGAAAAAGGGAAGGGAACACAAGGAGTCGATTGTGAATTCGATCAGGGACGCAGTTGAAAAGTACAACTCCATACATGTGTTTACGTTCGAGAACATGAGGAACCTCAAGTTCAAGGAGTTCAGAGAGAACCTCAAATCGTCTAGCAGGTAATTCACTTACATTATTGCATCTGATTAACTCTGTAAGGCCTGTTTTTTGCACCTGCTCAAAAGGCGTTGAGTTGCATGGCATTGTATTAACCGACATTGTGCACGGATAGATTTTTGATGCATTTTATGATTAATCCAGAGCCAGTTTGGGAGTCAACGAGCTATTTTTCTGTGTTAGGCGGGATTTTAATATCCACATTTAGAATTTGAAAGGGTCTGCTTTATTTCACCGTATTTGTTCCGAGGCAGTGATTTTGAAATTTGTATGGTTTTGACACATAAGTATTCCCCGCTGTGATATGCTTCATATTTCATTCAGAATATTTGTTTTAAATGCTGCTCCCCTCAAAGGCTTCAGGGTTGCATTATTGTTTGCATTCATATTAGGAGACATATTTACTTAGGGTTTGTCAACATAATCATTACCTCTTACTACGATACGAGCAACTTCATTTTTGTGGTTGTTCCAGATTTTTTCTTGGATCAAACAAAGTCATGCAGGTGGCTATAGGTCGATCCGTTGCCGATGAGATTAGACCTGGCCTTCACAAAATTTCTAAGGTAGAATACAATTCTACTTGGTCATTGAATGATATTGGGGTCTGAATTGGAAATGTTTAGATTTTTTTTTTTTTTTTAAGATCTATGAATCTATCTAATTCAGTGATTTTCAACTCAGCTTTTACGTGGAGATTCTGGGCTATGTTTTACCAATTTGCCGAAAGAAGAGGTCCAAAGGTAATGCATCTGCCTTGGAACTGGAGCATATTCCTAAATACCATTGCCCACATAATAAGTGAAAGCAAAGTGTTTCAACATTATAAATTAGCCTTAAACCCTAATTGATTTTATTCGGAATTCATATTCCTGAAATATTGGTATATATACATCAATGGCATGATATATCAAATTCATGGAATCCAAAGCTTGAAGGGTTTCCTGTCTAAACACCAAATCTGCATGATATCATGTCATTCTATCAATGCTTTGAAATGGGAACTCTTGAAATTATGTGTTATATTCATGTTTTGGATGACATCATATTTGTTTGCCAAGCACGTGGCTATGTAACTTGTATTGTAAAAAATATTTCTTTTCACTATTTTGGTATCAATTATGAGCATATAACAATAATAACAACAATATTTGAAACCTTAGTTTGATTAGCTGATTGATTACACAGACTTTACCTATCCAATCAGCTCTATCAAGGGCCATATCTTCTGTAGCCATTATATCCTGTATCATGCCTAAGGGTTTCCCCACCAAGTTTTCTCTGGTATTACTCTACCTGTTTTGCTGTAAATTTCCAACTCTATGAGTTCATAAGGTTATTTCAAGTGGGCAAGGCTCCCTACTTTGCTAGGGTTTTCTAAGCAGGACATTAAACTGGAAGGTACCTTTTCAATTAGCTTTTGCTGAACATAAATGTCAAAATACTTCTTATGATGGTCACTCTTTTACAAAACCTGGGAAATGTTATCTCCTTTTTCAGTGGCTCATCCAAGATATCTGTCACTAAGTTCTGAGAATAAAAATGAACGAAACCAGTTTGTTATTTTGCTGCTTCATTGCCTTCCATTTTAATGACAAGAAATAAGATATTTCTTCCTCCATTTGTTTGTTTATCAGGTTTGAGAATAATAGTGAAGATGTCTTTGAGTTTGTTTGTTCATGTCTTTTGTTATTTCTTTATTCATTTTTTTGACAAAATTAATATTTCTTCTATTCCTTTTGGTGGTTATTATTGTTCTAAATCGCTTTCAATGTTTCATTGCAGGTTATTTAATGAGTATGAAGAATATGATTTTGCACGGACTGGTAGCTTAGCTACCGAGAAGGTTCTAACAGTTCTCTTTTTCTCTTATAGACCTGGGTGCATGCTTGAAATTTGAATTTGTCAGTTGAGAGGCGTGGTTAGGAGACTGGGTACAAGTCCAGCAAAGGGTCATAACTTCTAATGCTATATAAGATGAATATAATCTGTCGATTACTCATGTTTCTGGTGTGATTTTCAGTTTTATTTTCTTTCTGTATTATTTTTATTCCTTAGATCATTCAGATATTTAGATTTTGTTTGTCAAATATCAATGATCAAACCAAATCCTTCACCTTGGTACTCATCAAAATGCATTGATTTTAACATTATCAACTTTACTTGTGTGCATGCATGTTGGTGCTTGACATGCTTGCTAGTGGAAATAAACTGCAAGTCAAGCATGATTTATCTAATTATAGGAGGAAGACTTGCCTTCCTTCAGGTGTTCAATGTTATCCTATTGAAATTTCAATCAACAGCATTAATTTCTTTCACATTCTGTTGTGTTTTTCTTGAATGAGTCAAGTTGTTGTGTGCTGCTGACTTGTGGACCAATGCGATTGAAATGTGTCATAATTGATGAGTATTACATGTTGCAAATCTTGAACATTACATAAATCTTAACTCCTGAAAACATGTTTGGTTTTTGTCCTCCAATCTTCTAGGTAGAGCTTCAAGAAGGTCCTCTGGACCAGTTCACCCATGAGATGGAGCCCTTTCTGCGCAAGCAGGGAATGCCTGTTAGGTTGAACAAAGGTGCGATTGCTTTATTTTGTGCCTTCTATTGAGTCTAAAAGTCACACTGTATATATCATTTACTTGGTTCATGTCAAGCAGGTGTGGTGGAGCTTGTTTCAGACTTTGTTATTTGTGAGGAAGGGAACCCATTGTCACCAGAGTCAGCTCGCATACTGGTGTGTTTTAATTATCCACAATATTTTAAGTGCAACTGTTAAGCTCTACTCATTGTCATAGGAAGGTTTTTACCTTTTAGACTTAAATATTCGAGCAACAAACTGCTGAGTTTATCATCTGTGTGGCTGTGTTTCATTATTTTTCTCTCTCCTGCCGGGGGTGGGAGGGGGAGGGGATGGCATTGGTACTATGCCTTTGGATGCCCACTAATCGACAAAATGGAAATACTTGAGATCTATTCACTGTTCGCTCAAGGGGCAATGTGACATGGGATTGGATTTCCAATGCTGCAGGTCTGTAGGTGTCATGTTGAGGATGCATAAATTGATCCTGACTAAAACTCCAGATGGGATTAGTCGACTCCAAAAATTTCAGGAACCGAGGTTCACATATCTCACACCAACTAAAAAGAACAAAAGAGGAAAAGAAAAGAAAGATCAAATAGTCTAGAGTTATTCTCTCACCCTGATTTTCATCCCTAGTGACATAGGTATTTAACCCATTTTACATGCAATTCTAGATGTGTTCATTTAGGATTGTGGGCCTATCAGTGCAATTAAGTGTATGATGCTCAAATTGGTTCCTTTACCTCCCGGTAAAGTGAGCAGTTGAAAGGTCTGCAGCTTGGATTCCTTCGAAGAAAACAATACTTCTCTGGGGGGGACCTCGACTCCTTCCCCCTATATATATTTTGTTATAAAAGAAATGTTGGTAGTTTTGATTAGCGGCATCACCCATTTGCTTGTAATTCAATTTTATTTCATTATGCGAAAGAGTTGTCATTTACCGTGGATGAAGTATTATTATCAACTCTCTGAATTGTGCTCGGGCAATTATTGTTTCCATAAATGGCTTTGTTGCGTGTCCATAATTTTTGTGAGGTTTTCAGAAAGAGATACAATGAAGTTTTAAATGTTTCACTGCAGCGTCTGCTCGGTATCAAGATGGCTACCTTCCGCCTTCACTTAATTTGCAGATGGAGTCCCGAGGAGTTTGAAGTTTATAAAGAAGGGCTGGATGGTTCAGATGTTGAATCTTCATAGGATTCTGTTTGAGGATGAACAATGATGAATGTTTCCTCAACCTAGTAATACAAGAGCAGCTACTGTCCGAGGCATGTCAGTGTACTAGAGAGTTCAGAATCTCACCAATGGACGTCAGATGATATATGAAACTATTTAGCTGTTGTACTATTTTGCTTATTTTTTTTAGTGCAATCTTGTTGAGTTGGATTTTGTCTTACAGATTCTTGTGTAAAAAAAAGTAACAGAAGGAAGTTAACCAGGAGCCTGAAAGAGATGGTTATAATTTCCATTCTCTTGTTTGTGTTCCATCCAGTGAGTTGTTTTTCTTTACCTTGCTTTTTTGCCTCTTTTCTTCTGCTTTTGAGTTGTATGAAGAAACTCTTGAAGAACTTGTGAAATTCTTCTGAAACCTTGTCAGTATGAAACCTTTTTGCACTTTGCTATGCATTTCTGGGAAGTCTATAAATTTCTGTCTTGACTTGTTACAAATGGACAAGAGAATAGCATAGGTATTGGATGTTTTATAGAGAAATATTCAATGCAACTGTAATATCATGTTATTGTGCTACCATGTTTGGTGATTTTTGATATATGTATAATATTTTAGCCATTTGTTTGCAATATGAGTACATAATGTTATAGTTACATTGAATTTTCTTTTGACCCCATATGATATCCTTTGCCTGTAAATTTAAATCTCCAATAAAGTGTTTATTCTTCTGTTAGATGATGATGAGCCAATCAACTAGTCAATCAGACTTTGTGCCTTGTCTAAATCATCATTTTTGGAAGGGAGAAGGAACAGTTGTTTGTTTTTTTTTTTTTTATGACTGGTGTTTACTTTGCCTTCTTAATTTTAGAGGAGACTAGCATTTTCTTCTGATTTGACTTTCAAGTAAATCGGATGTAGTTACAAGTTTATACATTCTTAAGCGAATATATGATTAGTCCCCATCAAATAGGGTATTTTTATTTTCACTAGGAGTTGATCTCTCGTCACTTTTAAAGAAACTTAAGAGCTTTATCACTTACATTAGGGGTGGCAATACGGGTTGGCGAGTTGTAATCGTATCGTGTTGAGACACGCGTATAATACGTATCTGGCTAACTCGAACACGATTCGTTTAATAATCGTGTCAAATTCTTTAAACCCGAACATGACACGTTTAACCTGTTTAACTAAACGTGTCGTGTCACTTGTTAACCAATTTAACCTGTTTAATTTAAACGGGTTGTGCTGTGTCACTTGTTAAACATGTTATTTTGTGTATAATTATGTTAATGTGTTCAAATCAACTCACTAACCATTTTAATTAAATGTGTCATTTCGTATATAATCGTGTTAACGTATTCGGATTAACCCGTTAACACGTTTAGGGTTTAGGGTTATTACGTGTCTAAACAGGTTAGGCGAGTTGACCCGCCTAAGATACGAAAATAATCGTGTCATAAATGGATTGACCCATTTATGACTCGAAGTTGATTAATTCCAATCCTAACCCGCTTAATTTCGTGTCGTGTCGTGTAATCGGGTCGTGTCCAAAATTGCGACCTTAACTTGCGCCATGTTTGGAACAGTTTGAGTGTCTTTTTATTAAGCTTTCAGGTGATTTAGTACATAAGTTGAAAGGAAAGTCGAAATGCAATGGGTATGGAAATAAAGCATGAGATGCAGCCAATGCATTTGGACAAACTTATATTTTTTCTCTTATATTTTCACATATTTTTGTGTAGTTATTTAAGTATTTTGATTACATTCCTAAATTTATATTTTTGAGTCAATTTAACTATTATACTTTAATTTTAGTGTGTCAATTTAAATTTTTTATTATTTTGATTATATTTTTAAATTAATATTTTAAAATCAATTTAATCACTGCACTTTAACATGAAAAAGGTGTGATAGATATTTTATTATCTTATCTTATTTATTTATTTATTTTTAAATGTGAAAGTACATAAGTTATATTAATTAAAAAATATAGATCTAAAAATGTAATCAAAATAATAAAAAGTCTAAGTTGCTACAAGAAAAAAAAAATCAAAATTCAAGAGAGAAGTTGAATAAAAAATTAAGTTCATGAAAATAATCAAAATAATAAAAAATTTAAGTGACTATACACAAAAAAAAAAAAAACATAAAAATATAGGAGAGAAAATACGAATATGGCCATTCTTCTTATTCATAGATGTTTCCTGCTGATAATAAGATGGGATGGTTTGAGCATATTGTCAATTATGATGTATCTGGCTAAGAGGGCTAGAAATGTCAAGAATCAGAAGATGGGTATTGCCTATTAGAGGTATTTGATTTGAGTTTGTTGCCTGTGGTTGCTTCCTAGTTTGGTAGTCATTTGTTATTAGGTTTACAAGATTATGGGCAATGAAGTGATGACATTTTTAATAAAAAAAAAAAAAATTATTAAGTGAGATTCTGTAGTGAATTCTTTTTTTTTTCTTATTCTTTTGACTTAAGTTATACGAAAATATAAATAAAAAATTAATATGATACTAAATGAAAATAGAAAAACATGTCAATAAAAATATATACGAGTTCTTTTGTGAATATAATTTTTAATATGAAAAATTATAAAAAATAAACATAAATTTCATAATTCATTCAAACAAATATAAATATAAATTTTATTATTAATGAATGACTTACTAATTAAAAATAAATAATATTTTTTTATAAAAATAATCAAATATAATATAAAAATAAATTTAAAATTTTACTTACTTATAAAAATATATAATTAATTTAAAAAATTAAATTAGAGACAAAAAAAATTTTGTTTCATCTCTAACCTTTTTATGAACGAAAACACATTTTTTATATTATAAAATAATTTCAAAATTACAAAAACAATATATGAACTTGTTTTTAATTTTTTAGTGTTTCAAAAACTGAAACATTTCAGAAATGCCAAAATATTTTCGTGCATCATAACCTTTGACGCCTGACATCCAGACAATTAAAATTTAATCGAGTTCCGTTTTGAATTTATGAATAAGTTAATAAGAAATACAATTAAAATTAAAAAACTTGGTCTAAATTAATATAAATAATTTGAAAATATCCCAGAAATCTTCACAACAAAAGCCGCTGCATATTACACTGGTGCACCACAGGACAAAGTTAAGACGAGATAATTTTAGAGATAAAAATAATATATTATTTATATTTATTTTTAATGGAATTGTTCCTCAATAACTCATCAAATTATTATTTTTAATGGAATTGGTATAATACTCTTTTTATTATATCTAATCACCAAAACACTAGAGACAATCCCATGAGTTAAAAGGCATTAGTGGGGAGAATCACCAAATCTTCTCAATAGCCAACTGGAAAAAGCTTCTGTAATAGAACTTACAGGCCAACCAATCATCTGTAAAATGAGAATTTATTACAAATTTGGGGAAGAGACAAATCCTGCATATATCTAACACATCATGATCCTTGGTGATTTCAAATTCTAACTTGTGTTGAAAGGTCAACTATAAGGCTCAAATGTAAATTATAAAAACCCTTAAATCACAATAACTAGGACAGGCTACATAAATTCTCTATCTATTGGAGTATGGTTAACTATATCTACTAAAAAGTTATTATATCTCAGTAATAAGATTAGACTTTCCCAATTCAAATGTAAATTTATTTATAGAATTCATGTTGTCTAATCCAACAAATTTAATATTAGTTGTTAGCTACAAATGTAAATTACTTTCAGAAATTCTGAAACAGCTACCTAACAAGGATATAAATAGGTCATGTTTCGTACTAGACTAAAATTTTGATGAACAAGAGGCTGTTGGAGCCTTCTGGTCTTACAAACTACGCCTATTGAAGCCGTTGCACAAGTAAAATCTTACATAGAGAGGGGCGTCTCTTTCCAAATTGTAGTCCTGATGAAGCAACAACAATTAGAAACTACACCAAATTCCTTAATCCTAAGACAAACCTTGACCTATGAGGTCACTAGCTCAGACTTTTGAACTTCCAAGAGTCTCAGCTCCTTGCGCCAATCTTCTATTTTAGCCATCTTCTCCAATTGCTCTGGCTTCATGTCTTGCTGCAATGTTTTCTGCTGTTGAGCTTCTGCAAGCCGTATCTGTTGGGGTAAACAAAAAATTGGGAGTTTAATACCTCACTGATGTTTCAAACACCAATCTCACAATAATTTAACCCTTGGGTTAACAGAAAATAAGCATGGTAACACCAGATGTAAAGTTGTGAACTAAGCAGCGATATTCTCAACTAAACCAAGAAAATTGCTACAAAATTATACAACCATTGAAAAATCAGAGCAGGTGATAATTAAAGATGAAGAGCATTCCTGCTAACATTTTCAGAAGAACCTACCAAACAAGTAAAGAAAGCAGTAGTAAAGGACTGTAGAAAATAGCGTATCCAAATAATCCCATATCTCCAAACAAATTGTTACAACAATGAACAATATTACCAGGAACCATGTGATTCACTATGAACAGAGAGAAATGTATTAGGACCAATAGTTCTGATAGATAGACAATATATATTTTTCCCAAACAAGTAAACAGTACGCAAGCATGTTGAAATTCACTGGGTTCAATGACCAACAATTTTTAATATTAAATTATTGATGTCCATTATGCATAGTGACATGACACCAATCAATGATATGTAAGTATTTATGGCTGCTTTCACCAGCAGTCTGGATGTCATGACACAGAATCTAAAACTAAAGTACCTTCAAAATCTCACCAGAATCCCCAACATAAGAATATATTGTAGAACTGCCTTATATTATATCTGTGACTGAGAGTCACTCGTAAAATCAACTGAAAAAGAACAAAATAAATTTTCATCTAATAAATGCTTTGTCGATAACAGACAAGGGAAAACGCCTTTTTCTCAAGAACAAGTTTAAGTTTAGGGTGTGATGAAACTTTTAATACGATAGTTTTTTAAGGCTCAAGGTGCACTCAAGTGCCAAGCTCCCAGCCCTAAGCTTAAGGCATAACAAGAAGCATGATGCCTAACTAAGTTAGGCACTTGTGTGATAGCCATGTATAATAAATATTTACAAGCAACTTGAAATATGTGCCTCATAACAATAAACAGTGAATTTTTTGAATTGCAACTGAGAAGGTTTGACAAATTCATGTATGTGCATATCTTTTAGGCATCAACTAAATCAAACACCTGCTGAAAATAATGATAATAAAAGCAGCAATCATAAATTTTAAGTACATATTTACAGTTTCAAGCATCAGGTGCTAGAGTCTATCTCAAGTAGTTAGCAAAATCCACGAGTCTAGAAACCAACATATTGGACAACAAATACATCCAGACTATGAATCTGACATGAGGCATGTCAATTAGTGGCCTTTCAAAAATAAAACATACATGATAACAACAATGTTCGATTGATTTACAGAAAAGAAAATGAACCTTTCTTATGGTTACTTGGCTAGCTTATAGTGTAGTGCTTCTTTGTCAACAAGCAGGCCCAGGCAGGCCTTTGCTCAATAACAACTCTATATCAACCAAAATAGAAAATGGAACAGAGTTCAGTCATGAATATCCTCTTAAATGCATGGAGCACAGGAAATTTACCTTCTTTTTTAGTGCTCTCATTTTTTTATCAAGTTCTGGGTTAGGATCTGAAGGAGAACATTGCGTTGAATTCGAGGGAGATGTAGCAGCAGTAGAATTTGCAGAAATAGAAAGGTCCTTTATCTCTGATACCACTGGCTCCACAGATTCTGATCCCTGACTAGCATCTTCAGCTGACACTTCATTCTTATCTAAGTTTTTACCCTTATCAAGAGCAGCCTATCAAAAGTAACATAGCTAAAGTTACAAGAAGAAGAATAACTCTCCAAAAGAAAAGTAACAAAAGATACTATGAGAAAATACAAATTGTTTTTAGCATGCAAGTAAATAAACAAACTCAAAAGTCCCAATAGCTTATTTTTCATACAATCTTATCATAATTAAGTTTGTTTTGGTCCTAACCCTTTTTGCATATAAAATTATCTTCCTAACAAGAAGTAATAACAGGTCAACTTTGCTTTCAACAACCATATTAACTAGCTACAAAATTACTGTAGGATTTAGAAAATTGCCATCATTACAACTCCTATTTTATGTGTTTCCGACAAAATAAGGCATTATACCTGTGGTTCATACCAATTAGAAGAGGACTACTAAATTCTAATCTAAGAGCTATCCATCCTTCCCAAATGCAGAATACAGCTTTCAATAAATAAGCTTTGCAATTCCTAAATAAGCTTCCTCCCACTGTTATTTCACATATTTATTTATATGTAAATACAAGAATGGACATGTCCTATTTATAACCAATCCCAAGCTTGGACAAAGGAAGGATTGTGTTAGGTAGCCAACAGCCCATATAAAAACTCATCGAACTCGAATCAAACAGTGTTGAAGAAGACACAATTAAGATGGTTTTGTTTATGTGACAAAGAGACCAATAGATGCTCCTAGGAGGAGAGTGGATGAATAGGTTAGGTATAATACGGGTTATAAGAGCCTTACAAAAAATATGGTTGTACATAGAAATGACAATGTTGATAGCAGAAAAGGTTGGGAAAAAGCAAGATAAACTTGGTTGGACACTCTAAAGTATGATATGAGTTATAAATAAGGGTCTAATAAAAGATATGATTATAAATAGAAACGACTGCCAAGACAGAATTTATTTAGTCATCCTTACCTAGTGGGTTTAAGAGTGGTATGTTGTTGTTGTACAAGAAGGGACGCAGAACTCTGACTTTGAATATAGTAATCTCTTCTGACACTTAATGTGTTAAAAGTATTACTTCTTATTAATGGATTCATCGAAGGGGGTAAACCATGCCTATGTTTGTCCAATTCTTGTTACCAAGTGAATATATACATGTTCCCATCTCAAAGGCTAGAGTTAGCAAAATTGAGGCCCTATGGTGGTGAAAGTAAGCAATCTGATACAGGGCACACGAGGATTGAAATAGATTAGAGCAATAATCATTCAGTCTAGATAGGGACTGTTCCAAAACAGTATTATCTCTGAGTGAAAAAGAAGCAACATGATGAAAACAAAAACAAAATGAAATGAAATAAAAAGGCAAGGCAAGTTATAGCATCACCCACATAAACTGAAAACAAACAATACAAAGAAATTATTCTTTCGGAATATGCCAGCTTTAAGAAAAAAGACATTTAGCAAGTTATAGCATAAATAAGAGGACAGGAAGTATAGAGTTCAAATACAATATGAGTATTAACTCAAAGTTCATCTCCACATCTCAGTATCATGGTTTTACAATCCCATCTTAACCAATTAAGCAGCTTACTGCTTACCCATGCATGCAAAAAATTATTTGAGGCAAAATAACAAAGGAAAGAGGAACTCTAAGTAAAACAAGGTTCAGAACATAGCTGAAGCACTCAAACTGGCGAGAGAGTTCTTGGTTAGTCACAAACATTAGACAGAATCAAAGGGTGCTATCCAATCACGAAAATTAGGATTCCAAAGTATTGCTGCCTTCCCTGGACAATAATTTCCGCGTATGCAGTACAGATACTGCAAAGTCAGGAAAGATAAAGATACAGAAATTCTACCTGGAGTCGCTTCTCCTTCTTCCTTTCATTCCTTTTGGCCGCCTTGGTCTTGGGCTTCGCATCCGCAACCGGATCGTAACCGGGCGGCACCTCCTGTGACGATTGCATCTCCTTCCTCCACTGCAGTCATCACCAATCCAACGGGTAGAAATCATGATCGAGTGATAGTCTAACATAATAAACATTAACACGCAAGTTTTATACGAGTGAGTGGGCAATTACGCACGAGAGCGCCCTTGGACTGGTAAATGGCAACTTCATCTTGAGGGACGTAGCCGGCCCTAATTCGGATGGGTTTTCTTAGGGTTCCGTCGGGTCTTCGCGTGGGGCCCAGAATCCTCTCCCCCTCTTTTAGGGTTATGCTCAGTTGAGCAGCTAACTGGTTTTCCTCTTCTTCTTGTCCTCTTCCGCCATGGCCGCTGCTTGCCATTGCCATGTAGAGAGAGAGAATGAGAGAAAAAAGCGGCAAATACTGGAGCGAGTTGTTGAACAACAACAACAGATCGGAGCAATAGAAATGATTGAAAATTTCAGTAGGCGCTGGTTTGATTGATTCGCCGGGGAAGAGAAGGCGATGAGAAACGAACTGTGATCTGAGAGAGTGATTTGGGACTGAGAGAGCAACAATCGGCGAAATTCCTTGTTTTCCCTTTTCTTTTTATTTTGGAATTTTTGTTTTTCGTTGCCTTTTGTGCCCAAAATTTTGAACTAGGTTGTCCCTCCCGAAGAAATAAACGATTTGATAAATTATTTATAAAAATCAAACTTACATTTTGAAATTTATTAATTTGATATCTAAAATATAAAATAAAGTTATATTTACAAAAATTATATCGTAATCTTACGTAATTGATGCAAAATTCAATGTATATATAAAATTAATAATGTTTAAATTTGGTATTCTAATAATAATCTAGTATAATAATAAATGAATAAATCAGAATTATTTCTTTTAAACATGTTATGCTGGGCCCAGACTTAAAGAAAAAGGCTCAAAAGTCTATTAAAAAACCCAACCGAGAAGCCCAAGTGACTTTAGA